>NC_050444.1:56614612-56869612 GCF_903995425.1 Onychomys torridus
TATGAACCAATATTTACATGAGGTTAGCTTACATTTGAACATGCACGTTGGTAAATATATTAGATTTTAGTGTTTTCTGTATTGAAATATGATGGAACTCTAATACCTCCTTTACGTGAGTAGTTAAAAACTACATTTGTAATTGATCGCTGCTAGCAAAGGGGCAGTTAGTCTTCTTTACAGACATGTGACCCCTCGTGGGTTGAGCATGCTCCACTGGATGGCCACACGCCAGAGGATACAGGCAGCACTAATTAGGTTCAGTGGCCTAATTAGATTCAGTCAGGGCCTCACTGTGTAGCTTAGGCTAGCCAGTAACCCAGGGCCTGCCTTCCTTCCCTTCCCTCTGATTTGTTGGCATTGCAAGCATGCACCATCTGCCTTAGCTCCTTTCTAGACTATGTTAGCTAATTCTTGATAATAAAATCCTTACCAGACATTACATTTTTAAGGCCCCAGATGAAGCTAACCAATGCAAATCCAACTTTATTACAGTCATTTCAAATAAAAAAAATTAGGGGGCTGGAGAGATGGCACAGAGGTTAAGAGCACTTTTTGTTCTTGCAGAGGACCCAGGTTCATTCCGAGCACCCACATTGTGACTCACAACCATCTGTGGTGCTAGTTCCCAGGGCTCCTGCTCCCTCTTCTAGCCTCTGCAGGCACCAGGCACCATGTGGTCTTCCTTGTATATACATGCAAACACTCGTACAAATAAAAAAGTTTAAAATACACATAAATAAGAGAATCTTTAAAAAGTGCATTGTAACTGCTCAAAAGAATTTATGAATTTTGTGAACTATGCTAGTTCTGTGTTACTAAATAAAATTAATCACTTGATTTGGAAAATTTCTGCTATTTAACTTCATATCTCCTGTATCCCAGGCTGGTCTTGAACTGGATATGGAGCTAATGATGACCTGAACTTCTTTCTGATCTCCTTGCTTCTGCCTCCTGAGTGCCTGGTTGATAGGCATGTCCCACCACACCAGGTTTATGCAGTGCTAGGGTTGCACAAAGATTTGTACAGGCAAGGAAAGTGCTGTTATCAGCTGAGCTGTTACGACGTTAGGAATAAAATCCGCCTTCGTGCTTTTCCTTCCTTGTTTGTGAGCATAGCACTCATCTCTGAAGCTGTCGTGAAGACTGAGTAAATACATGTAAGATCCTCCCAGTTTTTATAACACAGTCTGCTCATGACTGATCAGATCCTGCTCTTGTCTGGGGATTAATATTTCCACAGGACTCTTGCAGTTGACCTCACAAAGCTTCAATGTCCTGATCTCTGGGTATCATCAGTGGTTACTGTAATATTGAATAGATTAGATTTATAGGCCCTGAGTAGTCCCTTCATTATTAGCTCACGTTTTAAGTACTCTCAGAGGAACTGGCGGCTCTGTAATTAGAGTGAACAAGTTAGCAACATTTAATTTCCAGTAGTACAGTACTTAAGAACATGGATAGTATTTGTCTTTCTCCTATCACCGAGTCCCACCCCTTCTGTTTCCAGGCGGTGCTGCAGCAAGTAATTGAAGACGGCTCAAAATATGGGTTAAAAAGTGAACTTTTCTCAGGTCTTCCCCAGAAGAGGATTGTGGTTGAATTCAGGTCAGTGACTACTCATCCTATGTGCTGACTAAATCCAGCTGATAGGGCAGAGAGGATCATAACTCCCTGATTGAGTTTACATTAAATTACACGTGGAAAGTTGAAAAGCAGTGGAGTTAGGGATTTAGCTCAGTGGTAGAGCGCTTGCCTAGCAAGCACAAGGCCCTGGGTTCGATCCTCAGCTCAAAAAAAAAAAAAAAAAAGAGGGAGAAAAGCAGTGACATTATGTTAACTTGTTAGGATCACAGTGAATCAGTCATTAAACCAGGAATAAAAAGGACAAAAATAAGATATTTTATATTTCTAGTATGTTTTTGCTTTTCCCTGTTTTAGACAGGATCTCCACATTGGCCTTGAACTGGATGTGTGGCCGATTATGCCTACCTCTTACAAAGTCTCCAAATAGCACCGCCAGCTTGGGATCAAGGGTGCAGCATTTTGAGCCTATGGGGGACATTTCTCATTCAAATCACAGCACTCTCTTAAATAAGTAAATCGGATGTGTCCCTTCACATAAGATTTAGGAAATCACATTAGCTACGAAAGTAAGGTGTCCAGTTGTAATTCCATCGTGGCTGCTTTGGTTGCCAAAGGAATTGAGTTTGCTATTTCTGTTTCATGGGAGTACCTTCTTAGTAGCACATGTTCCAGGAAATGTCAGATTGACGGTTTCAGGGGACATTTTGTCAGGCTGTCAGTCCTGTCCCTAGACACTGTTACCTGCTGAGCATCTCTCCAGCACTTTTCTTCCTAATCTTAAAATACTTTGTTTCATAAGTGTGCCATTTCTGAGTGTCACACTGCTTTCTGGATCACAGGATCAATGATTGTTAGTGATAGGTGATTTCCTTCCAAACTCTAATTTATCCTTACTGTTAATTCTGATGTCCAACTTACCTTTCTCCTGAACTACTAAAAGCCCTGCTCCCTAATTATGTCAACCTAGAGAGGCATTATCTAGTTCATGTTCAAAATTTTTCTTATTGGAATAAGAAAATATTCTTGCAATTTTTGCAGTTCTCCTAATGTTGCAAAAAAATTTCATGTTGGACATTTGCGCTCCACCATAATAGGTAAGTATTCCCGTTAACAGAAAGCACTAAACATGTCTAAGGGGACACATATGATAGTGCAATATAATGGTTCAGAGTTTAAATGAAAAGGAGAGAAGCTCCACAAATATAAATTACAGGAGCATGGTGCTAAGTAAATGTTGCACTAAGTTGAAAAATCGGTTTACAAGTTAAAAACCAGAATTTATTTCAAAAGGTAAAGACTCTGAAATCAGTTTTCATCAGTATGTATGTTATAATTTTAACTGTTATGCATACAGAAAACTGAACAAGGCAAAAATAAAAAATTGTCACAAATTATTTCTGTGGAGTTGGCAGAAATCTTTCATATGTTTTTGTTCCTATATTTTTGTTTTAAATAACTTTGTTCTCAGTATGTATCTATAATTTTCAAGACTGGAAACTAAAATTTTTAATAGAAATTATTTACTTTACGAATACTAAAACTACTTCATAGTTATAAAGCTTCAATGTATAATACGATTTTTTGAAGTGTGTCTGTGTGTCTGTGTGGGTGAGCACATGTACATTTCTGTGGGTGCAGGAACTGCTACAGAGTCCAGAGTTCCGGGTGGTTGTGAGCCACCCGACATGAGTATGGAGCACTGAACTCCAGTGCTGTCAAGAGCAGCCGACATAGCAAACACTCTTTAACCGCTGAGCCATCTCAAGTCTTGCCCTCTACTTATTTAAAATATTTGTAGCACTGCAATTCAAAACTCCACTTAGAATTGGGCAGTATTAGAAGCGGAGTTTGATATATTGAAAAACAGGAAAAATTAGTACAAGTGGCAGATTATTGTTAAAATAAGAAAGCTTTCATTGTTATAAAGTCCTTGAGCAGTGTTTTATAGGAAGAAATGACAAGACTGAACCAAAAGTATCTAAGAAATATATTGTACAACAAAATCTACATTGAATTGAGGCAAAAACCTAAGAGTAAATGGATAAGTGGGACATGATAAAATAATCACTTTATCAGGAAAATATTTTGATCAGGAGGGGAGAATATTTATTGAAATTTTATATATGCTATCTCATTGGTCTATGCAGTCCAGAGTCTAGATAATATTCTTCAGTAGCCATAGTTTTGGTTTTGTATGTGTGTATTTATTTATTAAGTATATAGCAAGTAAAAGAATAGACAGCAGGCGGAGAGAGAAAGAGACAAAGTGAGTAGGCAGATGGAGAGAGAAAGAGACAAAGTGAGTAGGCAGGCGGAGAGAGAAAGAGACAAAGTGAGTAGGCAGGCGGAGAGAAAAAGAGACAAAGTGAGTAGGCAGATGGAGAGAGAAAGAGACAAAGTGAGTAGGCAGATGGAGAGAGAAAGAGACAAAGTGAGTAGGCAGATGGAGAGAGAAAGAGACAAAGTGAGTAGGCAGGCGGAGAGAGAAAGAGACAAAGTGAGTAGGCAGATGGAGAGAGAAAGAGACAAAGTGAGTAGGCAGATGGAGAGAGAAAGAGACAAAGTGAGTAGGCAGGCGGAGAGAGAAAGAGACAAAGTGAGTAGGCAGATGGAGAGAGAAAGAGACAAAGTGAGTAGGCAGGCGGAGAGAGAAAGAGACAAAGTGAGTAGGCAGATGGAGAGAGAAAGAGACAAAGTGAGTAGGCAGATGGAGAGAGAAAGAGACAAAGTGAGTAGGCAGGCGGAGAGAGAAAGAGACAAAGTGAGTAGGCAGATGGAGAGAGAAAGAGACAAAGTGAGTAGGCAGATGGAGAGAGAAAGAGACAAAGTGAGTAGGCAGGCGGAGAGAGAAAGAGACAAAGTGAGTAGGCAGATGGAGAGAGAAAGAGACAAAGTGAGTAGGCAGATGGAGAGAGAAAGAGACAAAGTGAGTAGGCAGGCGGAGAGAGAAAGAGACAAAGTGAGTAGGCAGGCGGAGAGAGAAAGAGACAAAGTGAGTAGGCAGATGGAGAGAGAAAGAGACAAAGTGAGTAGGCAGGCGGAGAGAGAAAGAGACAAAGTGAGTAGGCAGGCGGAGAGAGAAAGAGACAAAGTGAGTAGGCAGGCGGAGAGAGAAAGAGACAAAGTGAGTAGGCAGGCGGAGAGAGAAAGAGACAAAGTGAGTAGGCAGATGGAGAGAGAAAGAGACAAAGTGAGTAGGCAGGCGGAGAGAGAAAGAGACAAAGTGAGTAGGCAGGCGGAGAGAGAAAGAGACAAAGTGAGTAGGCAGATGGAGAGAGAAAGCATAAAACCAAACTACGGTCAAATCAGGTGCTCAGAACATTCAACAGAAACCAACCGGGAAATCCTTTTAAGACAGCCAGCTAGTAGAGTTCCCAGCTTAGAGAGTCTCCTCAGGTGAGACTTCCAGGTGTAAGAACAAGCAGCAACAGCCAGGGGCAATGTCACTGCAGACACTCCCAACTTCAGCTGAACCGGTGTGGGACCTTGATGCGGTCAGCTGAGTTTTCCATAGCTGAACCTCCAGCTTCTCCTTCCTACTCTGAGTGCTTTATGTCAGGATAAACCTCGGGTGGACATGATTTATCTTCCAGCTCTTCACATGGACACAGGGTTTAGACTCAGGTTTTGCTACTCTTCCCTCCATGTTACAGAGGTAGGGGAACCAGCCCGTTCTCAGTCAAAGGCCCACGTGCTTGGGTCTGAAGTTGGGGTGGAGACAGCTTCTCAATGAGTTTGAACAACACAGGACAGTTAACCAATTAGTGTATATATTTTTTCCATTCAATGTCACAACAGCACTGTTTGGAAAGTACTGTTAACTAAGATTTATGAGGAAGAAATTCAGACATAAGAAGTAACTTTCCCAAGATCACATGGATAAAGTATTTGTGGCTGGTATTTGAAATAGTCCAATTCTGAACCATATATATATATATATATATATATACATATATATATGTATATATGTATATGTATATGTATGTATGTATATATGTGTGTATATATACATATATACACATATATACATATATATATATATATTCAGGTGTATTTGTGAGTTGACGATGTACTAAGAAAAATAGGTACACAATATTGGCAGCAGCTGAAGAAGGTAATTGTTTCTGCTGGGACTACAGATTTCAAAGGTGTGGAAATAGAGATGCTTGCAAAGAAGGAAGACAATATAATTCAAGTTGGGTTTGTTTTTTTTAATCTTGTTGATATATTACAGGGTCTTATTTGTAGCCCAACTTGACCTAGAACTACTATATAGCCCACACTAAGCTTGAACTTCTAACAATCCTCGTGCCTCAGACTCCCAAGAGCTAGGATTACAACTATTTGCTAGCAAGCCACTATATTTAAATCAGGAAGTGATTTATTATAGAATATAGAATGGTTCTCAATGTTATTGGGAGAATTAAAGCCATTTTTAATTAAGCTGACATAAACAACTCTCAAAACATTCCCACAGAGTTTGGTTACCAAAGGAGGCTCTACATCTTCTACCATTCCTTCCGTGCTCTAGAACCAAACTTAGGCCCTCTGGAAGAGCAGCAAGTAATCTTAACCACTGGGCCATTTCTCTAGCCCCCTAAATGCTGTATTCCCTGGAGTTAGCTAAGAGTAGTAATTCTTCTGACACGTGTTTCTAACTGCCAGTAATGATGCTGATGAAAATTCTCTTTTTGTGAAAATTATAGAAACCTTTGGAATAACGCCTCACTAAGTAATTCCTTATTCCATATCCTCACACAAGTAAACACATCACGAATACTTTTATAGAAAAGATTGAGTTGGTATGTTTTGTTAGGAGGGTTTTCTTTATTATGACTTAATAATAGAGAAGTACAGAGTTTTAAGCCAATATGGATTTTAAAAATAAGATTATATTTATTTACAACTAGGAAATTTTATAGCAAATCTAAAAGAAGCTTTAGGACATCAAGTAACAAGAATAAATTACATTGGAGATTGGGGCATGCAGTTTGGTGAGTATTTTGACATGCTTTTTATTTTATTATATGGTTTAATTGTTTTAAGTACTATATCATTTGATCATCTGTATGGAATGTAGACAAGATTCCTGTTGGATAAAATAGTGTAATGTATCTGTGGTACTAGGAATTTAACCTGGGGTCTCCTGTATACTTAGTACATGAGCTACCACTGAGCTGTATCTGCCTGTAGAGTTACATAGTCTATATAATTCTCACCATAAAATTAAATTGACATATTCAGAGAAATATCTAATAGACTAGTACATTTAACACACTTTTAGTAAGGAAGAGTAGCTTACCTTTATTGGTTAAATGTATAAATGAATACGTAGAGAACAAATAAGTTTAGCTATGTATTTCCATCTTGGCCAAAGCCTGCCGTTTTTAAATCTAGTAAGGTCCAACGCTCCCTGCCCGCAACCATTCTATGAGAAATGGGATCTGTCACTATATGACTGAGTAGCCCAGAGGAAAACAAAGCATGATGTTTTGGCTTTCTCTTGAACTCTCCAGTGGAAGAGGTGGAGGGCGGAGGAAAAGGGTGAGACCCGGACAGTTACAAGCCATAAATCATGTCTAAGGTCATTTAGAAATGATGTGGTTACATACCAGTAACCTAGATATGAAGAAGGTGAGACAGGTGAAGTAGTTAATGACTGTGAGGGACTGGTTGCACATTGAATACAATCCTGTGATGTTTTTAAGATCTGGCTATTCTGCTACATTCTCTGACAGAGAGCTACACATATCAGCAGATTCCTAGAAGGCTGCTCTCCCACCAGGATTTTTGTTGTAGCAGTCTTTTTGTGTGCTATTTTTCCCACAAGATGCTAATTCCTTGAAGGTAGACTGTGCCGTAATTATTTTTGTATCCACAGTGTGTGGCATGTAAGAGGTGCTTAGTGGTGAATGACTGCTTACAGTACTAATAGCAAAGCTAGGTGATAGTGTAAGGCTTCTCTAAAAGCATATAGTGTGCATCACCAGTTCTGAAATTCACTAACACGTTTATGTTCCTCATCCAGTAACATGCAATCGTAGTCTCCAAAAGAAAGACCCCTTCATCTAAAGACACCTTTGCATCAGAGATTTATCATGACCTTCTCCTATGAGCAGTATTACTTCCGTTACTGAAACTGTTTTCGGACCTGAGGAATAGAACTTAACCCTGTTACTAGTCTGTTCAGTTCACCACAACGGGAAGGCAGAGTTGAAGTTCTGGGCACAACAACCAAGACTTCATGCACCTTGATTCCTTTGACTGGTGTAGACATTTCACAGGCCTCAGCAAGGATGTGATTTGAGTACTCCTCAAATTTTGGCTGAAGGATTCTACAATATTTTTCTGCTATGGATATAGTTGGGTTTTTATTTGTTTGTTTTGTTTTGTTTTGTTTTACAGTTTGGGGTCCCACCACCCAACTCCCAAATAAACACACGGAAACTTATTCTTACTTAAGAATGCCGGCCTTAGCTTGTCTTGTTTCTAGCCAGCTTTTCTAACTTATCTTACATTGTCCTGTTTCTCTGTAACTACATTTTGCCTCTGAACCTTTTACCTTTCTTCATTCTGTATAACTTTCTTTCTTACTCCATGGCTGGCTGGGTGGCTGGGTGGTTTGCCCCTGGCGTCCTCCTCTCCTTTTCACACTCCCTGCTTTCTTTTTTTCACCTAGTTTTCTCCTATTTATTCTTTCTGCATGCCAGCCTCACCTGTTCCTTTCCTGCCTAGTTATTGACTGTTTGGTTCTGTATTAGACCATGAGGTGTTTGAGGCAGGCAAAGTAACACAGCTTTACAGAGTTAAACAAATGCAACATAAAAGAACGCAACACATCTTTGCATCATTAAATATTCCACAACATAAAGGAATGTAACATATCTTAAACTAATATTCCACAACATAGGAATACTGTAATTAATGATCTGTCAGCATTCCATTATAGCCATCATTGTAGAAGAATTAAAATTTTCTTCCAGCTATGCCATTTGGAAGTTGGCACATGGCTTCTGTGCACAGAATTAGTTTTTCAACACGTATCAGACTGAATGGAATAATTTTTACTTTTCTCACCTTCCTTTTAGTATACCACCGAAATCTCGAGGTGGTTTCTCCCAGAGTCCAGAAAAGACGCGAACAGGCAGCTAGGATTCTAATCTTAGGGATATCATGAAATCTATGCACACTGTGCTCTTTCAGTCCATTCACTGTGTAAGCTAATTCTCTGCCTCTGATCTCTGCTGTTCTCTCTTTGTTCTACCTTAGTTCTCTAAATCTACAGCTTCTTTTTCAGCTCTCATTCGTAGCTCTTCTCTAGCCTGATTCCTCAGTATTTCTAACCAGAGACTCCTTGCAATCCTGAGAAGTTTGAAAACCCTCAAGGTCATAGCACATTCCTAGAATAGATGATAAGGAGCAGAGCCATTACTATAGTAACACAAGGCTCCAAGGTCTCAGGACCAGAGGGAAGGGGCGCAGTGCCCAGTGCCACGAACTCTGAGACATAGCTTTTTATCAGCAGACTTGGCAAGGGAAGAATTGGCAGGCTTTTCTTAGGGTGTTTTGTGTTAGCAATCTTGGTAGACACCTGCGACCCTGACCTTGTGCATAACCGTAAAGTTTTAAACTTATGATCTATACAGAAAGGCCTTTAGTCTAATTGGAACTTGCTCTGAGGTAAAAAATGAGCTAAATGTGTGCAGTTTGTATTAGACTGAGGAGAGATTATTATTTTCTGTGTTAGTCTGAGCAAAAGGAGCAAAGCAGGCTTTGAGTGTCCACAGTCTCATGGGACAATGGATCTGGCCATGAAGCATATCCTAGTATATTTTCTATACAATTTCTATAATCAAAATTATACAGCTAAATGAAAAGTCATCTTTCTGACCACCCACATATATATGTGCCCATAATATTGAGATGTAACTATGAGATTAAATATATACACTACATGAAAATGCATGGTAATGGGGAGATATCATACAAGAAGTTTCCATTAAGAAACAGCCAACTCATTCAAAAGGCAATAACTCCAAAACACCTTGCATGATGGTTTCCTCCAACAGAACCCTTGGTTCTGATAGGTTGATCTTCTGAACACTAGTTGTTACTTGCTGTATACTCCCATGGCCTCTTGCTAGCAGCAGCTCTCAATAGTATACATCAGGCATCTCCATATTCTACTCCCAATACCCTGAATCATAATTACATTTGTTTTTCTTTTAAAATAAACAGAACTTTAATCAACTTTCTCAATGCTCTCTAGGATCTAGAACATTGAAAACTCTTGTGTTAAATAGCATTCTATTCTCTGCTGAAAATCTCACAGAAAAAATGACCACTGGGGCTGGAGAGAGTCATTTTATAAGATATGCCTTATATATAGCAGTAATTTTCAGTTTATAATTGAGAAGTTCATCTTTTATAGAATTATTCCTGTTTCTCACCATGACTGTTCTATTATTTTATTATATAAGTTTTCGTTTACTCATTATCTTGATAGGTCTGCTGGGGACTGGTTTCCAGCTATTTGGCTATGAAGAAAAACTCCAATCCAATCCTTTACAGCATCTCTTTGATGTGAGTTGATAAGACAACATTAAAAAAAATGCTTTAACATTTTTTTTAGAATACTGTACAAAAACTTTTTAAAGGATATACTTTTAATTAATGAGGGTCCAAGCCCTGGTTGATTTCAGTTCCATGTCCAAGTGTTTGTTTTGTTTTGTTTGAATTTCTGTTTTACTTGGTTTTCAGCCAGTATTTCCTCAGCTGTATAGAGTCGTCTTAGAAGTAAGGCATAGGGTCTGCTCAGGCAGTGCACATTTGCAATCCTGGCACTCAGGAGGCCAGCCTGTGCTACGTAGTCAAAACAAACCATCGAAGCAGCCGTAAAACTCCCATAGGCTGCTGGCTAAGAAAGACACTGAGGAATTTCTCTGTGTTCTGTCAGTTTATATATCTCATCCTACTTCCTGGTAGTCAGATCACTATGACTCACTAAGACTTGTAAATGTTTACTGTATACTTGTTTGCCCTTTATTTTCTCATTGTACAAGAAAACCACTCTATAAATTTTACTCTGGATTTTTATGAGTCTGTTTTTTCCTTAATCATTCAGTTCTTCCTGAGGTTGGCCCAGTGTGAAGGCCCTGCTTTCTTCATTTGGTCCTTTGGGCAGTTTTGTTCTCTATCTCCCAGATCTCTACAGATGTTCTGTCTCTATAAGGAATTATACTTTCCAAAATAATGTTCTACTTCCCTTGCCAAAGAAATCAGAGAGGACATTTTATCATTTCCTTTTTGGCTTGTTTTTTCTCTTGAAGCCAGCTATGTAGTAAAGTAAAATTCTCTGTTTCTTCTAGAGTTTATACCTGCACCACACTTTCTTTCTTCTTTTTATTTCTATTACTTTTAGTTCTGTGTATGTACATGTGGGTATGTTCACATGAATGCAGATGCCCTTGGAGGCCTTAGATTCCTTATAAGGTAGAGTTAAAAGTAAGTTTGAGCCAACTTATGTGAGTGCTAGGAACTGATCACAGGTCCTCTGGCAGAGCAGCAAGTGCTTTGAACCCACTGAGCCATCTCTCCAGTTCTGTATCATACATTCAAGTCTTCCATTTTGATTTCTGCTAAAACTTAGTCTTTTCCATTATGAGTATAACTGACAGATAAGAGCTTAAAAATTAAGCCCACTTTACCATTACCAATAAATAAAATATTCCCTCTCACTCTCTATAGTTATTTCCTGTATTATATTTTTATACTTTAGAAAAATGGCGTTTTTTACCACAATTTTAGCAAATTGTTCCCAGACCCAGGCCTGTTGTCTTTAGTCCACATTGGTCTCTAATATACACAGTATTCCCACCAACTCTGGGAGACATGCAGCTCTCTTTATGTTGCAGACATCACCTGGGTGCTTCCAGGCCTAGAAGAAATAGAGGAACACCACCGTCCTGTGTAGGCTCACTAGGAGTAGTGCCTTCTGAGGCTTTGCTACCACTTTGTGGACTCCTCAGATGCTGCTGTTCATGGCAGTGCTCTCATGAATTTAGGCAATTCTCCTTCCCTCTACCCAGGTCTTCTTCCAGAAAGTGCATGCCTTTCTACCCACCTGCAGCTTTTCTGATACAATACTGCAGTACATAACCTAAGACTAGGGACCTCTCCTAAGGACAAGGTGTACATAATGTACCTGACCTCACTGAATTGTGCAAACCATACTATTTTCAACATAAACTAGTGCACACCATTCTTCAAAAGTTAGTATCATCCTTGAATGAGATTCAGAGGCTAGGGAAATCACTCAGTGGTAGAGCACTAGCTTAGCAATCACAAGACTGGGTTCAAGTCCCAGTTCTTGGAGAAAAGGCTTTTACCAGGCACCATGGTACATGCCCGTAATTCTAGAACTTGGGGAGTAGAGGCAGAAGGATAAGGAGTTCAGGGTATATTCCCTAGTTTCTACGACACAAAACAGAAAGAGATGTTTTAGTTGTATTACATGGCATATAAAAATAAGAGAAACCACAGGTAGGTTTCTCCCAGGGAGGTGTGCGGAGGAGTCTTTCTCAGCATTTCTCAGTATTTGTTCACAACACGTTCTTTCAGAAGACCTTAGAGGCTTCTTCAGTGAGTCACATTTTGCCACATAAAGCAAGACTTTAACAGTACAAAAATTGAAATAATTTCTTCTTTTTTATCAGACCATAATGAAATAAAGCTAGACAACAATAACAATGGAAACTTCAAAGTACATATAATACAATCCTTAGAGAAATTTGGAGGGTTTTTTAACTTTCCAGTTTGCTAATAATGGAAATCATGAGTACTATTGTGACAAAGGTTAACATTAATTAATATTATTAATCCTTACAATTTTCAAATGACTAATGGTGGATACGGGAAAACGCTTAAAACTGTATTAGAAGTGAGCCCTTAGTAAGCCATTAACCCTGTACCTTTCCAGTTGGATACAGAACTAAACCAGCCAAGTTGGATATTGCTAAAAACCCATAAAATACCTGTTCCACATAATGCCTAAGAGTCCAAGTTGGAATGTAGTTAAGCTGTCTAAAAAGTATTTCTGTTTGCAATCATCACCTGTTTTGGTAGACTTAATTGTATAAATTTAGAGAATAGCCTTAAATTTTTTCTTTAGCTCCTGAACTACATCTGAAAAGAGTGGGCTGGGAACTAGTCAGGTGTAGGTGGAGAAAGGCTTTAAAATCCCCACCCCTTGATGCTCAGCTGTTTGCTAATAAGAAGTTGAGGGATCAGGGAGTCATTGCCCTCAGTTCTGTACCTGCTGCTGACCACCAGAGTTTGCTCATTCCAATCCAGTGGTCACTTAGATGACCGACCCTGTTTAAACTAAATGGGTCACAACACCAAATAGAAGTCATGGATCTGGGAAAGGGACAAATAGAGGGAATGGAGGTTGGTAATGGTGAGTGGAGGGAGGCACAATTGGAATGCATTAGGACATGTGAAACTATCAAAGAACAAACAATAAAAATCACTTTTAAGTAGCCGTTAAATCTTCCATTTTCTTTTTTGGCTGGATTAAGCCATGCTACTTTGATCAGCCTTTCTCAGTGAAGTTTCAAGAATGTTAAATTGCCATTTTACCAAAGACACCAAACTATCTGCTTAGTGAAAGAAGAAAAAGAAATCACTCTGCTGTGTGACCACTCAGTTAACTTTCCACATGGACTCTTGGAACTGTGTATGGGGATAACAGTGTATAGTAATATATTTAATGTCCTTTTAGGTTTATGTACAAGTTAATAAAGAAGCTACAGATGATAAAAATATAGCAAAATTGGCACACGAATTCTTCCATCGACTAGAACTGGGTGACATGCAGGCACTTTCACTGTGGCAAAGATTTCGGGACTTGAGCATTGAAGAATACGTTCAGATTTACAAGGTACCCTAGAATCTCTTGTGTTCCCTTCGCTGGGCCTCTTTGCTGGTACTGTTGCTGGTGACTACCTCCTGCTTAAGCTCTTGTATAAGAGAAGATTTCTAGTTTAGTTGAAAATTCAGCCAAATGGTGTTTTTGGAGGAGAGAGCTAAAATACAAAATAACCCAGATACTCTGGTCCTTATTCTGTCAAGAAACCTAATTTGTGAGCTCGTACTGGGTGGTGGAAGAGATGGCACTGTAGTGGTGGGAGGGAGGGAGCAAGGAAGAGCGGTATGAAAGGAGAGCTGCAGGGCTGGACCAGAGCATGATGGAGCATGATGGAGGCCTTTCCAGGGCTGCACAGTGTAGTGCGGACTTCTGGTCTCACAAGCATCCACAGTTGCCCTTGGCTGCATGGATACCTGAAGTGTGATGAGGAACTGTAAATGTCTAGTGCTGTCTAAATTCTAAAGCCATAAATCCCTGTGATTGCTATAGGGAACAGCACATACATTGTGAGGACCTGGACAGTGGTGGGATGAGTCATTAGAAAGCTTAAGCTTTATTTTTCCATCTTTGTGGTAGATGGTAAGACATCTTTAGTTTCGTCTTAGTGTAAAAAATTAAATAAACATTTTCCCCATATTTCTGAATCCTATTAGCGCCTTGGAATATACTTCGATGAATATTCAGGAGAATCATTTTATCGTGAAAAATCTCGAGGTGTCTTAAAGTTGCTGGACAGCAAAGGACTTCTACAGAAAACAATGTATGATCAAATTACTATTCTTTCTTTCTGTCTGTCTGTCTTTGTTTTTCTTGAAGATTGTGACTCATTGTGTAGTCATGGCTGGCGTAGAACTAACTATAGACCAAGCTGGCCTGAAACTCACAGAGATCCTCCAGTTTCTGCCTCTCAGGTGTGCCACTATACCCAGCCCCAGGTTACTGTGCTTTAGTCAAGTTATGTGTGTTCTTAGACACTGATGTAATAGGGGACAAGGATGAGGTATGTAACCTTTTTGCCATGTGTACTTTCTCTTGTCAGGTACAGTGGTACAGACCTTTAATCTCAGCACTTGGGAGGCAGTGGCAGGAGAGTCTCTGTGAGTTCTATGATAGGGCCACATGGTGAAACTGTTTATCCAAAACAAAGTACTTTCTCAAACTGTGGGTGGGAAAACTTACCTTATAGTTTTTATATGCAGGAGGCTGAGGCAGGAGACTGGTGAGTTCAAGGCTGGTCTGAACTATACACCAAGTAATGAGGTCCTTTCTCATCTGCTATATATCACTATCATAGCCAAAATTTCATATTCATAGGAGAAAGGATGGCACCTGTTATAACAGGTAACTCTTATAACAATATAAAAACAATGTGGCCTGACTCTGGTTCCATAAATTAATAATCTAAAAAAAAGGAAATAGAACATACTTTTGTGGCTTAACCTCATCTTTTGAGAAAAATAAAATAAAGCAGCTACCCGTTTCAGAAAATATTTAAGTCAACTTATGAAAATAGGTGTGAAGCCAGAGATAATGGTAGTACATCCCTATTGACATTGTTGCCTTCTATATAGTAGAAATCTTTCCTTTTTGAGAAACTTGACAAACAGTAAGTTTTGCATTTTCATGTTATTTTATCTTGATGTTTTGATACATGTGCTCATTATGGAGTGTCTAAGTCAAGCGCATTAGTACACTTAGCTGTGGTGAGAATGAACTATGTACACGTCACCTCACATACTCAGCTGTGATATGAACATTAAATTGTAATTGATGCCATCTGGTATAGTAGATTTCTAGAACTTACCCTTTCTTTCCAATGGCAACTTTGTACTCTTTAACATCTTCCCCCTCCTACTATGGTAACTTAACTATTCTCCTCCTAAATTCCATTTGTGACGTCATACAATTTTTGTTTTCTTTTGTGCCTGACCTATTTTTCTGAGCAGAATGTCCTCCAGATTCATTTGTGTTTCACAAATATATTTCATTTTTAAGACCTGAGTAGTGCTATTTCTTGTTATTACATCTTTAAAATCTATTAACAGATGGACACTGAGGTTGATTTCATGTCTTGACTATTGTAGATAATGCTACAATGGACATGGCAGTGTAGTATCTTTTCAACATAATAATTTTAATTCCTTTGGATACATATCCAGAAATAGAATTTCTGGATTAAAGAATAATTCTGTATTTTAATATTTTCAAGAACCTCTTTCTTACTCTCTATAATGTCTATACTAACTTACATTCCTACCAGTGGTACATAAGGATCCCTTTTCTCCACATCCTTGCCAGTACTTGCCATCCTCATTTTTGTTTATTTGTTGAAATAAAAGGCATTCTAACACAAATGAGGAACTATCATTGTAGTTTTAATTTTCACCATGTCCTCTAACTTCCTGGTTTTGACATTTGTTGATTATAGCTTGAACTGACATTAACTATTCCATGAGCAATAAAAATAACTTCTGGTTTACCAAAAATGCTGTGGATGTTCTACCTTCAGAGTAGAATCATGACGTTCGTTGATTTAGGGTTTCTCTTTTGCGTTTTCTAGAACAGGAAATGTTGTGGTAGATCTCTCTGGGACTGGTGACCTCTCTTCTGTCTGCACTGTGATGCGAAGTGATGGAACTTCTCTCTATGCAACCAGGTTGGTAGTGTCTGCGACGGCAAACGTGGCAACGTGAGACTCCATACTCTTTGTCCCAAGATTAATGTAGGATAGTCATCTTATCCTTCAAACTGTCTTTAAAAAAATCTTAGTTGCAAATTATAAATCTGTTTGCATATTTTAAGAATATTTGCTGGGTTTCTATTTATTGCCAGTTGTAATTTCCAGAAAGATTTAATATCAGAAGAGTGGGACTCTATGTTAAAATGTATTGACTATCATAAGCTATTCATAGCAGAACACATCGTTCCATTTGTAGTCCTTCATAATCATATATTAAGTGTTTTTGTAAGTACAGATTGTCAGGAAAGACATTCTAAAAAATGACCAAGTTAAGGTTCAATGGTGACCTAACCATTTTACATGCATGCCAAACTTCATTATATTATGAAAAATTAGGAAGTAGGCTTCTCCATGTCTCACCCTGTGGGAGTGAGCACTCATTATTCGTATATAAGAGTTGCACGTACTAAGCACACATGGTTTCTAGAATAAAGCTAATGGGAAGAGAAGGCAGGACAATGAAACAGCCATAGTCAACCACTTCTGCAGAAGGCCCCAGTGTGACCCAGGCCTGAGTTGTAAGTAAGTCATAAACCACTCTATACGTTGGTTTGTTGCCATTGTGGCACTGGGAACTAAACCCGGGATTGTGTGTGTTAGACAAGCACTGCTCCGCTCACTGAGCATGCCAGCAGCTTTACACAAAGTACCTTTGTAACAGAGTGGCCTTTTTGCTACTGAATACCATCATTATTACAAACAACTTGAGACAACCAACTAAATTTTCTTAAAGACCCTTAGCGAACTCATCTCTTTCTATTTTAGTATTTCTCCTCATCAATTTCTTGCAATTGGGGTTAATGAGAAAAAAAAAACAGAATGTCTTAAGAGATGTGTGTGTGTGTACATACACACATGGATACACACACACATATATATATACATTAGAAAATTTCATTGTGGCAACTAATTATTGCTAGGCAAATTCAAGAGACAAAGTACTGCATCAGTGTGCAAACATTTCCATGTAGAAAAGAAGTACGTGTCTGGAAGGGTGGTGTTGAGTGCCTTTAATTCCAGCATCTCTGGAGGCAAGTACAGGAGTTATCCTTGAGTGCAAGAACCTCCTGGCCTACACAGAGAGTTATAGTTCAACCAGTGCTACTTAGTGAGGCCTTGGCCTAAAAGTAAACAAATAAATAAATAAATGGATAAAAAGTAAATAACTATTTTTTTTTTACTGAAGTGTGAATACATATTCCATGCGGTGCCTGGATCATGAGATGGACCCAGATCATATTTTGATCATTTACAACACTTCAATGGATGTTTAAAAAATAATGTTTGTTGGGCAGTGGTGGCACATACCTTTAATCCCTGCACTCGGGAGGCAGAGCCAGGCAGATCTCTGTGAGTTTGAGGCCAGCCTGGGCTACAGAATGAGATCCAGGACAGGCACCAAAACTACACCTGTCTCAAAAAAAACAGAAAAAAAAAGTTTGTCTTCTCATTTTTTTCAACTTCAATTATGTTAATAACCTTGAATGTTACTTTTTAATGTGTGTATATGGGTGTATCTGTGAGTGTGTATACATGTGAGTCCAGGTGCCCTGGGGTCTAGAAGAGTCTGTTGGATCCTCTGGAGCTGTAGTTATAGGCAGGTATGAGCTGCCTTTCATGTGCTGGGAACTGCACTTGGGTCCTGTACAAGAATAGTATGTGTGCTCTTAACCACTGAGCCATACAAGGGCTTAAGAGCTCTTTTGAATGCAGTAGAAGTAACTGCTTTTAAGAGACCCAATATTTTGAAAGTTTGCTAATACAGATCAGGGTGGAAACTCCTTCTTTGGCTCTTTTGTCGTCTATATTATAATTGTGTTCCTAGAGAAAATATATCATAGAAAAGTAACAGCTAGATGGTTCTTTTCAGTAAAGGCTTAGTTAATTATAAAACACTGTAAGATACTTTTTAATGGGGTTGGAGAGATGGCTCAGCAGTTAGGAACACTAACTACTACTCTTCCAGAGGACACAGGTTCAATTCCCAGCACCCACATGGCAGCTAACAACTGTCTGTAACTCCAAGATCTGACACCCTCACACAGACTTAATGCAGGCAAAACACCAGTGTACATAAAATAAGAATGAATAAATTATTTTTTAAAAATATTTTTTAAAAAAGAAAAGATATGGGTTGGGGATGTAGCTCAGTGGTTGAGCACTTGCCTAGCAAGCGCAAGACCCTGGGTTCGATCCTCAGCTCAAAAAAAAAAAAAGATACTTTTTAATGATTACTTGCTTTTGTTTATTTTTAGTTGTTTTTTAATTACACTTTCCAGGGCATTCTAGTTTTTTGGTTTTTTGTTTTGTTTTTTTTTAACAAACCTAATTTTGTTATTATTTCTTATCAAAGTGTACTGGGACTCTGCAATGATGATCCACATACTCCAGGCTACAGAGTAATACAGTTTTTAAATAGAATTGTCTCCCTGTTATTAAGTAAGTCAAAATCGTTATAACCCCCCCCCCTTTTTTTCCCAGGGATCTTGCAGCTGCTATAGATCGCATGGACAAGTATAATTTTGATACAATGATTTATGTGGTAAGTAACCACAGTAAAAAACAAAAGATTATGAATCCTACCTCATGGAAACTAGAGAGAGACAGAAATAGGAAACCAGGGTCAGAGAGATGGCTCAGTGGATAAGGTGCTTGCGTTTTAAGGCTGATGATGTCAGTTCGGTTCCTGAAACCCAGGGAGTGATGAATCAACTCTACATAATTGTCCTCTGACCTCCACATGTGCATCACAGCCTGAATGCCTGTGTACACATGTCCCCACACACATCAGCAAAAAGAAAAAAGGAAACTGGAAAACTTTGGCAAAAACAATTTTGTCAAACTACAAAAAATAAATTAAATACGAAGTTGATTAAGGTTGTGACTTCTTTTTAAATTTATTTTTTATAAGACCCAAAAATCAAGTTTACTTGCTTCATAGTGAAAAAAAAAATTATCAAAGTCAAGAAGTTGGTTATATGAAATTATTATATATGAGTTACTATAAGGTAGTTGCATTTGTCCTGTTGGTGCATTTTTAAAAATTATTTTTTAATTTGTTTTGAGGGGAGGAGTTTATAACCTGAAATTTTCCCCTTCTGTTTAAAGTTGCATCAAGGGAATGGAGAAACATCAGGCACTGCCCACGTCTGTACAAACATATATGCATGTAAAACACTCATACACATAACATAAATAAATCTTTCTAAATTTTTAAATAAAAATTTAAAACTATCAACTCATTCTGTTATAGTGTTAATATGTAAGCTTTATTGCTATAAATAAAATAAAGTGTTAGATTATGTTTTAAAAAGAACATTTTGGGCGGTAGTGGCACACACCTTTAATCTCAGCACTCACAGGGCAGAGGCAGGCAGATCTCTGTGAGTTTGAGGCCAGCCTTGTCTACAGAGTGAGTTCCAGAACAGTCAGAGCTACACAGAGAAACCCTGTTTCCACAGAAAGAGAGGGGGGTGGGGTGGGGGAGACACTTAAAATCTTGTAATGCCTTAAGACAAGAAATTTCAAACTAGCAGTAGCTCTGAGTACCCTTTACCCTGCTCCTTTCTACAGACACATGAAGTTACTTTGTCAAAATCATATTGACATTTATAGAAACATTCAAATCTCATCAGTGTTTCCATGCATTCCTGTGTAGGCAGGTTTTATGGAACAGTATCCCATGTATAGATCTGTGTAACCACCACCACCACCACATTCAGAATCTGTTTCATCACGGAGCAGACTCCCTGATGATCCACCACTTATCACAGTTCCCGCCAACCCTTGCCTTGATCTTCATTAGAGATGTCACTTTGAGAGTGGTGTGTAAATGGCATCATACAGTATGTAACTTTCTGAGGTTTGTTTTGCTCCCAGCTTAGTGATTGCCCCGAGACCTATTTAAGCCAGTATATCACAGTGTGATCCTTTTATTGCTGACTAGTGCCCCAGTCTCTTCTTTGCCTGCCTGCCTGCCTTTCTATAACCAAGAGGGTCCCGCCATCTTGTTCAGCTCCACTTTGGCCTTCTGGAAATAGAGATCATAACATCTGAGAGAAGGAAATGAAATAGAACATTCTGATTTTTTTTTCATGTTTTCTACTGTTTTAAGGTGCTGCAGCTCTTATTTTCCCATCAACCTAAATACTCTTGTCGTGTATGTGTCTTATTTACGTGTATAAGACAAAGAAAATGAATAAATACGTGTATGCATGGTGCATAGGTCCCCACAAGTTAGAAGAGGGCATCACATCCCCTGGACCTGGAGTTGTGAACCACCACCCAGTGTAGGTGTGAGAACCAAACTTGGGTCCTCTGGAAAGAGCAGCCAGTAAATACCCTTAATCACTGAGCCATTCTCCAGCCGCTAGTGTGTTTATTTAAGACATTGACAGTGACTTTAGTCTAACAAAACTCTAATGTTTATTTGATTTAGGACCAGCTTATTTTTATTCAAACTTGGTTTTGTTTTGTTTTGTTTAAATTCTAAAAAAATTCCCCAAGGCGGACAAAGGGCAAAAAAGGCATTTTCAGCAAGTGTTCCAAATACTGAAGATCATGGGATATGACTGGGCAGAAAGGTAGGCTCCATGTTGCTCCTTGTTGCCTGATCATGGTCACTTCTTTCAGCTAAGCCTCAGAACATAACTACAGTAATTTATGTTCAGTTCTCTTCTCAGGATGTTGGTATGAAAAGACAGGTTGATTTTGTATTAATTTATGTCCTAGGAAATGTCTGCTATCAGTGTTTTGGTTTTCAGTTATTAATATCCATTTCCTCTTCCTCATATAGACAACTAGTAATTTAATCACAAACTAGTGATTATGTCAGTAAAGTGAAATTTAAGTTGACTGCAAAAAACCACATCTTTTTTTTTATTCTCCATAGTTTGGTTATACATAATGATACCTTAATACATGTATATGTTGAATTCTTATCATATTCACATTGTTCCCCTCTTCTTCCACTCCCACTGACCCCCTTCCTGATGAGTCCCCCTTTCTGTTTATTTATTTTTTGATTGATTGATTTTTTTAATTTATGGGCCAGTGATTTGTTAGAGTTGCTTAAAGAATATGGGTGAGGTGTTATTGATAGAAGCATGGACGACTTTCTTGGGGCAGCAGTACAGACAAAAAATGTCTCTCCCTTCACCATCAACTATTAACTTCCAGTATGTCCTCAGGGAGGGGTAGGACCTCATGAGCCCCTCCCCACCCCCCCCCACTCCTCCCCCCTTCTCCCCACTCCATTAGGGAATGTTCTGTGGGGCTGGTCTTGGGCAGGTTCATAGTTCATTGATGTATTGTCCCTGGCATATGTAGAAGATGTCATTCCACAGCACTCTCCTACTTCCTCCAATTCTTCTATTCTTTCCCCCTCCTTCCGCAGTGTTCCCTGAACCTTGGAGGGGGTGGAGTGATTTAGGGGTCACATTGAGGGCTCAGCATTCAACAATCACTCTGTAGTTAGACTTTGCAGGAACTGTCGCCCACTGGATAAGAAGTTTCTATGACCAGAGCTGACAACACTTGGAAAGGTACTTTCATGAGTGTAATATGTCCATTTATGAAAATACTAGTACCTCCTTCATTAAGGCTTAAAACCATCCAAGCTGTGAGCTTTCACTATGAATACTTCACCAGGTATGCATTCCCTTCTATGGAGTGGACTCACATCCAACCAGAGAGCAGTTTGTTACCACTATAACATCTTGCCAGTGTTACTCCAATGGGCACATCTTGTCTGGCAGGCCAGGAGTGTAGCATGCAGGTCCACAGCTGAGTAAGATGATTGATTATACCTCTCCTCCCAGCCTGTTGCATCTTCCAGTATTACGAAAGCTAGCCAGCAGGGAGGAAACTTCCAGCCCAGTCCCTGCTTGATTTCTCAAGGTGCTGTAACTGAAGCATATTAAATCTCACACTGTTGGTGGACAGCCAAGTAGCTTGTATTGTTTTAGGGGCTCAAGGAGCTTTCATGAATAACAAGTCATAAGGTGGTAGCCACCCTGGCACCAAGATTTTTTTTTTTTTAATAATCTTATGGCTTCTGGAAGCAGTTTATGCATCCACACAGAGTATTGCCATTCAGACTTTTAAAGGTTATTTTGTTTAATTAGCTTACAAAGTGGTTTACTTGTAGCTTTCTCATATATTCTTAGTTTCGGTTTTCCCTCTTCCCTAAGCTCTCCCCAACTTTTTTGATCTCCATGCCCACTTTAATCTTTCCACCCTGCTGTCCCTCTTTTCACATCTGTATCAGATGTGTTTTACTACTGCCCCCCCCCCCCCCCCCCCAGGCCTCTCGAGAGTGCCTTCCTACTTTCCTGGCATCTACACACAGTTGACTCCTACATAAATGCCCACATGCAAAAATTAGAAGTTAGGAGAGAACATAGCAATCTTTGTTTTTCTGTATTCCTCACTTAATATAATATACTAGATGTTGCATGTAGAATAATGAAAGTAGATAGTTATCTCTCACACGCTGCACAAAAATTCAGCTCCAAATGGGATCGTAGACCTTTACATAAGATCTAAAACTGCTAGAGGAAAAATATGGAAAACAGTATAAGAAATGGGCAGATAGAAGGGCTTTCAAATGGTACTTCAGTTGCTCAGGAAATACGGGTGACATTTAACAAATGGAACCTCATAAGTTAAGCTTGTGTACAAGAAAGGAAAACGTCAGGTAAAGAAAGTGTACAATATACATGATAGAGATTAATATCTAGAATGCATAAGGCTTTAAAAAACTAATTGGGAAAACATATAACCAAACCAAAAAATTTACTCTGAAACTGAACAAAGAGGTCTCTAAAAAAATAATAAATGGTGTAACAGTAGTGAGGAAGCAGAATCAGGAGTAATCTGAGTTTAAGAGCAGCCTGACCCACATAGTGAGTTCCAGAACAGCCAGAGCTATATAGTGAGACCCTGTCTCAAAAAAACAACAAAAAAGTGTGTGTGTATGCCAATAAATATTTTTAACTATTCAACATTATAAACTACCAGGGAAATGCAAATTAAAACTACTTTGAGATTCCATCTCACTACAATTAGAGAGCTGTTATCAAGAAAACAAATGACCACAAATCCTTGTAAAGATGTGGGGAAAGAGGAAGTTGTCTACTTCTGTGCTAATGGAACTATAAACTGGTACAACCACTGTGGAAATCAATATGGAGCTGCCATATGACTCAGCTACACCATGTCTGGATAAAGACCGAAAGGGCTCAATATCCAACTACAGAGACTTGCATTGCCATGTTTATCAATGCTCTTTCACAATAGCAAGGACATGAAACCAGTCTAGTTGTCCATCAAATAATGAAAATGTCAGCTGTTAAAAAATTACGAGAATGTTTGTTTGAAATGGGGTCCCCTGGAGAAGCTAGCCTTTAGCTGTGTATGCACCTGAGAAAGACCTTGAGCTCCTAATCTTCCCGCTTCCGTTTTCCAATGCTTGATTGCTACCACAGATGCCATTCCTGGCCACACCCCCTATTTATTTGATAATTCTTAAAAACTCTGCTACAGGGTTAAAAGTTTATTTTCTGGAAGAGTGCTAAGATATACTCTCATCATTCGCACCTTTTTAGCTTTTGGTTAATAAATCCTGTCCATTTCAGGTGCCAGCATGTACCTTTTGGGATAGTAAAGGGAATGAAGACTCGAAGAGGGGATGTCACTTTTCTGGAAGATGTCTTAAATGAGGTTCAGTCAAGGATGCTACAGAACATGGCTTCCATTAAGAGTAAATCCTCTTTGCTACTTTTATGCTTTCTTGGACTTTCATGAACCTGATCAAAAGTAGCTTTCATAAATTTGACACGGAGTTCAACTGAATACATTAATACAACTGAGTTCATTAATACAAACTTAGTCTTCTTTTCATGGACAGCTTGAATGTTGTCAGTCTGTTGTCAAAGTCACCCTGTCAAGTGCTTGCATTTTTATATGTCTGTATGTGTACCAGTGCACACATACATACATTCATTCATGTTGAGGCAACAGGAGTTCTCAGACACTGCCAACTTTTTATAAGAAACAAACAAGCAGGATCTCTTACTGGCTAGGCTGGCTGGTCATTGAGCCTCCCTAGCACTGGGATTGCACACACAGTCCACTACTCTCGGGTTTTTTTAAACATAGGTTCTGGTTCTCATACTCAGGTCCTTATGTTTTCAAGGTGTCATGCTTTTCTATTGCTGTGATGAGACCATAACCAAAGCAACATATAAAAGAAAGCATTTAATTTGGAGCTGATGGTTCCAGAGGTTTAGAGTCCGTGACCACCATGGCGGGGAGTTTGGCAGCAGGCTGACAGACATGATGCTGGAACAGTTAACTGAGAGCTTACATCTTGATCCACAAGCAGAAGACAGAGAGCTAACTGCGAGTGACGTGGGCTTTTGAAACCTCAAAGCCCAGCCCTCAGGACACACCTCCAACAAGGCCACACCTCCTAACTCTTTCTAAGCAGTTCCACCAGATGGGCACCAAACATTCCAATATGAGCCTATGGGGTTCTCATTATAACACCACATTAGGCAAGCACTTTACCAGCTGAGCTATCTTCCAGCCCAAGTCCTTGCATTGTAAATTGGATCCAAGTTATTAAAGTTCATATAACTATTTAATTTTCACCCTTGGAAAAATAAGTATGGGCTTTAATATCTTACAAGGGACATTTATAAAAAATAATAAGTTCATGCTTCTTCACTTTGATGTAGGCAGGAGAACTAACTATTTGCCTAAATGAGGAAGGAAAAGCACCCATTGTCTTATCTTTTGATTGTACATTTTCAGATTCTTTTTGCATGCTGATCCATTACAATACGGTGTAAGTTGAAAATAACTGCCTTTATCTGTTTCAGCAACAAAGAAAATGGAGAACCCACAAGAGACTGCAGAGAGGGTGGGGCTCGCAGCTCTCATCATCCAGGTAGGCTCTGACTCCTTCCTCTGAGATCCCTTTGGTGTGTAGCAAACCCAGGGTAATGATGTACTCTCATTTTAGGATTTCAGAGGCCTACTCCTATCTGACTATCAGTTCAGTTGGGACCGTGTTTTCCAGAGTCGTGGGGACACCGGAGTCTTCCTACAGTATACCCATGCCCGCCTCTGTAGGTGAGGAGAGGCTGCAGGGAAGCTTGGCTGTCCTTCCCTGGGCTCGAGCCTGCCTGGTGTGGTTCTGAGACCAGTGGTTAGCCCTATTTTCTGGACTTTCTACAGCTTCTTATTCAAAACTGGGTAAAATACAGCAGACCTCTTATTGCTAAGCACTTACCAGTCACCTATTAAAGAAACACTTTTGTACATTGTCTTACTTCGACCTCAGAATAATTCTGCCAGAGAATATCCTGTCACCTACATTTTAAGAGACACTGAAAATGATTTAAATCAACGTTAGTGTCAAAGTCCAGAACTATATTAAGGAGATCACGAATGTGTACCCAAAGCTAATATTCATCACATGTAGCTAGGGACCCTCAAAACCTGATCCTTTCACATTTGTTTAAACTTTGGTGACAGTTTAGAAGAGACTTTTGGATGTGGTTACCTCAATGACGTCAACGTTGCTTGTTTGCAAGAGCCACAGTCGGTTTCAATTCTCCAGCATCTTCTCAGGTATGAGGTTTTCCTGTTATTACAAGTCTGATACTCTGAACTGAGAGCGTGTTTGGCTGATTTCTAGTCATTAGTTCAGAGGCTGCCTCATGCCTCTAGACAGGCACAGGTGGGCCAACAAGGGATCTGACTTTTGAGGACAGACTGCGATCACAGGTCAAGCCAATGTTCAAGGTCAATTCTAGCCTTAGAAATATCATCACAAAATAGAACACCACAAAGGAATGGTGCAGTCTAAGCCCACTGTCTAGGAAGGTGAGGCCTAATAAGAGCATGGTCTCTGAATAAGAGGATCCCAGGAGGCTGTGTTATGATGGGGTGAGGAGAAGCCCTGCCTCTGTGCAGCTTTTCAGAGGTTAAGAATCCTCCAGTTCGCCTTGTGGCTTCCGCTCCCAATCTCCTATGCATTTGTCTGCCCAATACCGCCACACAGGCAGGCCACACCATGGTCTCTAAGAAATCAGAGAACAAAGACTAGGTGTGTGTCTATGAAGGCAATTTTCCTTTCATTGCCACACAGTGGTCAGTTCTTTCTTTAGATAAGAAAACGTTACTCCCACATAGCTAATATGTGAAAGAAGGTAAGCCCACCTGATTCCCTTAGCCTTGGGACTAGAGCTCACTACTTTAATAGGTGAGGTTTTTTTCTTTTTCTGATTTTGCTTAGGACTAGATCTTAGAGCCATAAAGATGATTTAGACTCTCTGCTATCAAGGAATTTATATGAAAGAAAAATTCACATTAGTGATCAAATGTACCCAGGTCTTTTTTCATATGCCTTCTTAACACCAAAGGTATTTAACATCTTGACGTGTTAGCTTCATATAACAAATGATCAGCCTGTTCCTGTCATCTTTTAGGTTCGACGAGGTACTTTATAAATCATCTCAGGACCTTCAACCTAAGCACATTGTTAGTTATCTTTTAACTCTAAGGTAATTTTTTTAATCTCCCTATTTTCTTTTCAAAATCTTTCTAAGATTTATTTTTATTCAAGTGTGTGTACACGCGTGCTAATTTAAATTAATGATAAACTCAGAGTTATCAATATGGGTAGGTGCTACATTGAGGCAAGAAATCAATGCACTTCCCCTTGGAGTGGTTTAAGCAAGAGCAGGACCGAGCTTCTTTTCTTCCCATGTCTCTGTCTGTAGCTTCTGGGTCACTGTGTAAATGTACCTGTTGTATGCGGCTACACCTGTGCCTGTCTGGATGCTGTCTTGTCTGTCCCTAACAACGGGCTCTGCTCTCTACTGAACAGACAGCATCATGTGGGGAGGAAAGGAGACACTAAGAAACCTTTAACAGTTCCACACAGAAGGAAACTTTATTGACTCCAGCTGACCCAGAAGCACTCAGAAAAACAAACAGCACTGTGAACATACATACCATCATCAAGCAATAGCCATATGCTGTTTTCAGCATTTATGGCAGACATTTATTTTTTAAGGCCAATTTTGTCATATCTGCTGTTTTCAAACACACAGACATTGCTCTCTGGGTCAGGGACGTGGAAGAATGGATAACTTACAGTAGCTTAGGTTGTAAAAAGTAACTACATGCGAAGTCCAAGACAAACAAGATTGGTTGTAAAATTGTTCTCTTAAAGGAAGGTTAAACGGGCTAAATCCACACCTGGGTATCTATGTGGGCTTTAAGTGACCTCCAGGTATATTAACTCAGCTGTAAGTCCACCAGAGTTCAATCTCTGAATGTAAGATATAGTTTCATAAAAATGGTATGACCACATGTGTTTGGGTACCTTTGGAGGCCATCGGGTCCTTTAAAGCTGGAGTTACAGGCAATTATGATCTATGTGACATGGGTGCTGGAAATCGAACTCAGGCCCTCTGGAAGAGCAGCATGTACTCTTAACTGTTGAGCTGTCTCTCCAGCCCTCTGTTTTCTCTCTTTCACCCAAAGGTTTCTCAGATGTAAATCCCTTGCCTTTAAAATTGCTTTTTCCTTTAAGTAGTAGTAATTGTTAGATCTTCTCTGACAATTAGATGTCATTGTATTTATTCGATGATATGAGATAGAATCATAGGAATTGACAATGCAAGGGTAAGTATAACACAGTGACGTAGATGTTCACCCAGCCCTGCTTTGAGGGATCAGAGTGGGCTATTCAGGAGGAAGCTGCAGGTGGTAATCAGAAGACCCAAGTAGCTGGGAAGGAGGAACGGTCCAGAGCTGAGCAAGTTCTACAACTATAATCACTAATGGGATGGGAAATGATGAGGCTGAGCCTTTGGGCTTAGATGGTTTTCAGAGTGGTTGGGTCCATAGTGCCTTAAGCAGAGACACAACAAAATCACTTATAGCTAAGGAGCAAAGGAATTAGGAAGCAAATCAATGATACCAGTTGAAAATTCATGGTAATGTAAATGCTTTTACTCACTATTTACTGAAGTGAGAAAATACTGCAACTGTTTTCTTGATTATACTTTTTACCTTATCTCCCAGGTTTTTGTTTTGTTTGAGGAAGGGTCTCATTGTGTAGTCCAAGCTAACTTGGGACTCTTAATCCTCCTGCATGTGTTCCCTAAGTACTACAGCCCTACCCCTGGCTCTGTCAGATTTAAATAAGTGTGATTTTTTTTTTTCTTACTTACATATAAGGGCAACTGCAAAGCCAAAAAGTCTAGTGAAATGTCACTTAAAATAATTAAATGATTGTGTGTATTTCATGGCCCACTGCTGCCATACCTTAACAGAAAAAAACACTTCAAAGAGTGTCTGGTGTGTGGAGTAGTCTGTGAGGGTGTATACAAAGGCTGAGTCAGGAGACGCTGCCAGCAGCCACCATGAGTACCAACATGTAAGGTACTGGTAAGCCACAAGCCATGTGGCAAGGTATAGATTTATAGAAATGTATTAATTTAAGATAAAAGAACTAGATAACAAGAAGCCTGCCATGGCCATACAGTTTGTAAGCAATATAAGTCTCTGTGTGTTTACTTGGTTGGGTCTGAGCGACTGAGGGACTGGCAGGTGAGAGAGATTTGTCCTGACCGTGGGCCAGGCAGGACTGGAGAAAATTTCAACAACAGGTGTGTGTGTGTGTGGTGCATTGATAACTAGTCTCTGTTCCACCTCAGTTGACACAGGGGGAAAGGGTATATACCCTGATATACTTGTAAAAGTTGTCTACATAAGACAATACTACTTGTTAGAAAGGCATGTCCTATTTCTATAAAACAGATTCTATAAAAAAGATTTTGAAATCAAAATCTTAAAACTTGCCATTTGGTAGAAGCCGAACTAAATTCTAAAGCTTGAGTTTAGTGTTTTATTACCGACAAGCAAGTGCATTTATTTCAACTTGTATAACTTCAGATGGCTTCTTTAGTGATTCTAGGTTTTTCCATAAAGTTAAGTGTTGGACAGGTATGGGTCAGGGAACAGGAAATTACTGCTGGTTCTCACTGTGACCTCTTGCTTGTTTCAGTCACCTCGCAGCTACGGCACACAAAACACTCCAAGTGAAAGACAGGCCTGCTGACGTGGCTGGGGTATGTTACCTTCGGTGTCCTCTATAGAGCCCCTTGGCAGCTGAAATTATATTATGAAATGTTAGTAAGAAAAGTCTTAGGAATTCTTCTGAATTAACTTGTTGTTTAACTGCAGCAGTATACTTTGTGAGTTAGGTAATAAATAGTATCAAACGTACCTTCTTCCATCAGACGTTCAAGTGAGAAGCTCTGCCACTCCCACTGCACACCCTTACTGTGCTGTTCTTTCTGTAAGGGGTGCTAGGATATATTTCTCCCTGCCTAGAGCATGCAAAGGACTCTTAAGCAAAATTCCTACTTTAATTGAATTACTTCTAAAATCACTTTTTTTGCTTATTGCTAACATATTGAACATTTAATCATTTATTTTGTAGGCCAGACTTCATCTTTTCAAAGCTGTCCGTTCTGTCCTAGCCAATGGAATGAAGCTTCTTGGAATTATACCTGTATGTAGAATGTAATATGTAATTTCTAATTAAAGTGTGGGTTTTTTAATGCCAAACAAGTTCTAGTTGTTATCAGATGCCCTGCTGTTCGGAATAGAATTTAAAGTATTATTCTGCACCAGAATTATATATATAATTTTTTTGTGTGGGAGAGGGTTGTTTCCAGACAGGGTTTCTCTGAGTAGCTGCAGTAGCTGTCCTGGAACTTGCTCTGTAGACCAGGCTGGCTTCAAACCTAGAGATCCACCTGCCTCTGCCTCCCAAGTACTGAGATTAAAGGCATATGCTGCCACCACCTGACCAGAATATATATTTTTATGCAGTAACATTAACCTAATCTTTACTCTTAAAAAAATGTGTATTTATTCATGGACAGTAGGTATTCAAACATGTAAAACACTGAATCTTTAAATTTCAAACCTTGTGATATAATTGGAGCAAAAGACTAACATTTAAATTCTGGCCTGAGGTCATTTTTCTAGAATTTGTGTGTGTATATGTACACATATATGTGTGTATCTCTGTGTATGTACACTATATATTTAGATAGACTGTTACTAGAGAATGAGCCTGGAACCTTGTGTACACTAGGCAAGTGCTCTACCACTGAACTATATCCCTACCCTTCTTTTTATTTTTATACTGAAGTACTGAGCTATATTCCTACCCTTCTTTTTATTTTTATACTGAAGTAGACTCTCATGGACATTGCCCAGGTTGACTTTGAACTCATTAACTAACCAGGCCTTGAATCTGTGATCCTACTGCCTTCACTCAGCTAGGGTTACAGGCCTGCACATTTAGGCCCGCCCTGACAAAAACTTTTTTTTCAGCTTCTTGTTGTTGCTTGGGGGAGGGGGTTACTTGAAAGGTAGAGGACAACTTTAGGAAGTGAAGTCTCTCCTTCTAATGTGGGTTCCAAGTCTCAAACTTCGGATGTCAGGCGCATGCTTATATACATAAGCACTTTTACCCACTGAGCCATCTTGCTGGCTCCAGAAATTTTTTTTTTTTTTTAAATCAATATAAGACAAGGTCTGTTTAGCCTCAGCTGGCCTGGAACTCACTATGGGGGGGGGGGGGGTCTGGGGGGAGTTATTTCAGTTTATAGGTCACAGTCCATTATTTTTTTTAATTAAGAGATTTTCTATTCATTTTACATACCAGCCACAGATTCCCCTCTCTTCCCACCTCCAAGGCAAGGTCTCCCATGGGGAGTCAGCAGAGCCTCCAGTTGAGGCAGGTCCAAGCCCCTCCTCCCTGCACCAAGGCTGTGCAGTGTTCCATCATAGGCACTTGGCTCCAAAACCCTGCTCATATACCAAGGACAGGTCCTGATCCCACTCCCTGGGGGATCCCTATACAGTTCAAGCTAAACAACTGTCTTGCCTATCAAGAGGGCCTAGTCCAGTACCCTGGGAGCTCCTCAGCTATTGGTCCACAGTTCATGTGTTTCCACTAGTTAGGATGGTCATCTCTGTACATTTTCCCATCATGATCTCCATGTCACATGCTCATAGAATCCCTCCTCTCTCTCATCAGTTGTACTCCTGGAGCTTGACCTGGCACCCTGCCATGGATCTTCCATCAGTCTATGGAAGATGAGGACTTTATGATGACAGTTAGGGTATTCAGCCATCTGATCACCAGAGTAGGCCAGTTCAGGCACCCTCTCGACCATTGCCAGTAGTGTAAGGTGGGGTCATCCTGTGGATTCCTGGGGCCTTCCCCAGATCTGTTTCTCCCTATTCCCATGGTGTCTTCATTTAACATGGTATCTCTTTGCTCTCCCACTCTGTCCCTGTTTCAGCTTGAACCTTGTTCCCCTGTGTTCTCATCCCCCATTTGTTACCCTCCATTACCCCCTCACTCCCAGTTTGCATCTCATCTATTTCTCCTTCACTGGGCGATCCATGCTTCCTTCCTAGAGTCCTCCCATATACATCACAACCATAGTTTCCCCTCCCTCACCTCCACTCCCTCCAGTCTCTGCCCCCCACCTCCCCTATTCCCTACATCTACACCCTTCCCACCTAACTCAGAAAATCACAGGCCTCCTGGGGACATTAACCAAACACAGCATAACAATAAGGCTAGGCACATACCATCACATCAATGCTGGATGAGTCAACCCAGTAGGAGGAAACGGTCCCTTGGGCAGGCAAGAGTCAAAGACACCCCACTCCTACTGTTAGGAATGCCACAAGAACACCAAAGCCATAACATATGTGCAGAGGACCTAGGTCAGACCCCCAACAGGCTCCATCATGGCTCACTGAATCAACTGACTGGGACTCAAGTTGGGGCTTGTAGAAATGATTCTTATAACTGGGATTACCTCCTGTTTTCATCAAAGAATTGGTGAAGGGTGGTTCCCATTTTTATTTTAATTACAGCTAATTTCTAGAACAAATACATTTATTTACAGATATATTTGTAAGTAAAGTAAGTATCCCCTGTATTTGTAATCCCCTGTATTTGTAAAGGAAGCATCTCTTTGGCAGCAGAGTGGGCAACGACTCCAGTGAGAACTTACCTCGGGCTTACCTTTAGCAGGAATGTAATAGTAACAAACTGTGAAGTCAGGGACATGTGCATGGAAATAAATAGCAAGCAGTTACAGTACATTGATTTCAGATTTTTATGTCAAGTGTGAGCCAGCATTAAGGCTTAATTTGAGATGGAGTTTTGGCTTCCATGTATCTGCATATAGACAAGGTAATTTGTCTGTTTTGATTCAATAATATGAGTTTAATTTAGGTAACAGTAAGTACGTGTTATGTCTTGAATAAAATTATACAGGAACTAAGCCTTCGAAAATACAGTTCTTTGAAAAGACTTATTGCTTTGTAATCCTTCCCAGAAATTCTTTTTTTGCTCAAGGCTTGTAAGAATTAGATTATAGCTATTATTTGCAAATAAAACCCTGTTTGTTAAAATTTCATACACAGAAAAAAGCCATGTTAATGTTTTTGTATTATCATAGTGATCACATCCATAAAACAAGTTACTACACGAAAGTGATATAAATAAATTTATTGCTGGATTTCCCCATTAACATTATAGAAATAGTTCAAAATCATTGAAAGTTCACAAATTGAGAGCCCAACAGGTAACCATACTTTATAAAAAAGAAAGTACAAAAGCGACTTAGAAAATTTTCAGAAAAGTATATCAGCTAACAGCAAAGAAATATGAACCAGACAGTGAATGGCACAGATACAGCACTGAAGTTCTCAGTCATCACCCAGACAGCAGTCAGCGTCTGAGCTAGGAAACAGACTGTGGTAGAGCTACACACTGAGCTTTGTCCCATCTCAGTCTTTCTTCACTCGGTAAGAGAAGCTAGAGTCTCTCTGCTACAGGGAGGGACAAGTACTATCCTTGAACTGACAGGGAAGGCCCACCCCCCTCTCCCGGTACCTGAACAAGAGAGCAATGTGTACAGAAATGGCTTTGGCACTTTAACCTGCAGACACTGTCTTAAACCTTGTTGACTGAATGTTGTAGTTTCACCTGACATTCTGACCCTGTATTGTCACCTCTGTGCTCTGTGTACATGAGACACGTGCACACTCGCACATATATGTACGTTCTGATACCATGTCAACTCCATGCTCTGTGTACACAATATACATACATATACATACATACATACATTCTCATTCTCATTCTCTCTCTCTCTCTCTCTCTCTCTCTCTCTCTCTCTCCGTAAAGTCCTTCATTCTGAAATAATACAGCTTGACACCAAATGCACTCAAATCTGTTTAGCATCTCACTCATTCAGTTTTCTTCTTGATTCCTATGTCATACAGTTGATTTGTTGATAGTGTTTACGCTACCATCTGGGGTTGACTTGAGGCTCTAATTTATTAGCCACAGTTTAGTCACTAAAGGAATATCTTAAGACACCAATCACACACCACTGATTCTTTCTTTTGAAGTTGCTTCTTGTTGAATGGATGTCGTGTCTTGTCTGGGTAACCCATAGAGATATATGGAAACACATACAAGAAGAGCTCCCACTGCAAAGTTAAGTGCTGAAAAGAGAAAAACAAGTAACTATTTTTTCTTTAAACTAATAAAAAAATGAATTTTAAAAAGCATTTTTGTGTATGTGTGTACATGTTCATGTGTGTTGGGTTCATGTGTATACATACAGCCCTAAGCAGCATCCTTAGGAATGCAATCCATCTCATTTTAGGTGGGGTCTTTTATTTCCTTGGAGCCCACCAATTGGGTTAGACTGGATAGCCAGCAAACCCTCCCTGGTACTAGGACCGTAAGCACTTTCTCAGTGAGCCATATCCCCATCCTAAAATCTTAACTATACATTGCACCACCAGGTCACATGCCTGTTGTTTTATGAGAAGTTGTCTATTCTAAGCAAAAAATACATAGGAGGAAACAGATAAATATCAAAGGAGTGATACCACACTTTTCAAAACCATAGTAAGCCTCCTGTCTTAGACTGCTCCAAAGGGATAGTAGTTTTCCCCATAAGGCACATAATGAAAAGAAATGAGGAAATGTAATATAAATAGAAAAAGGAAATGCAGTGTGATATGGCTTACTTATGGATCCCAGAAAGCTTAGTGTAGAAGACAGTTACACAAAATTCAGCTTTCAAAATCCAGTGATTGAAACCACTGAAAAGTTCTGGATAGGGGATAAGGTGATTATTAGGTTTCCTGCTACCCTTGCTGCTTTTTCAAGTTACTCCTGAAAATTAGGAGATACAAAACTTGTATGAGGGTTAAAGTGTCTGTTGCACAAGGCTGAGACCCTGAATCCCCAGCACGAATACAAACACGGCACATCTGCAGCCTCAGTACCATGGAGGAGTGTGGGAGCAGAGACAGACTGCCCCTTGGAGCTCTCTGGTCAGCTAGTCTAGCCAAGTCAGTGAGCGGGCCTGTCTCCAAAGTGAGGAGAGCAACTGACCAAGACAGCCAGCACTGACCTACATGGACCCACACACCAAAGAGAAAAGAAAACTATTATGATAATAATAATAAAACTCTTCTAAAAACTTCACATGCAGAATTATATAAATAAATGCTAGTGTCAAAACTGTACACCTGACTTAAAACTGAACCTTACTCTATATATATTAGCTGTATTACACAATGGCCCATATTAATAGCTTTAAAAATTGGATGTAGTAGCTTGGCACAGTGGTACATGCCTGCAATCCCAAGACAGGAGGTGCAGGAGTTCAAGGTTAGTAGCTCTGTAGTAAGTCTGAGGCCAGTCTCAGCTACATGAGATAGCCCCCACGCCTAAAAGGAATGTGAAGAAATAGAACCACGCTTCAATTTTAGTTCACCTACAGTAAAAGACGAGCTTTGAATTCAAGGGGCAAGACAGTTTCTATCTTAATATCGCAATAGTTAGCTGAAAGACTCCTAAGACAGAAACATTTTATATTGTTACCAAGTTTTTCTCAGGAGCAAAGACACAGGATTATGTTGAATATAAGGATGGATTAGAACTACAATTAAAAGTTTACCCAAATCAGGTGAAAAGGGCATCTAAAATGCTATGGTAGGACTTGCACACATCCTAGTTATTTGCTAGAGACTGTTGTGAGCAAATCTCCTGACAAACCCAGACCAGTGACATTATTCACACTTGACAGAGGAAGTGTGAGATGTGGTGATATAATTTCCCCAAGGCTGCTGCCAGTTGTTACAATAGGCAAGATTTGAACCATACTATAAAATGGTTTTCTGCAACACTGATAATGCTTCTATTTGTATTTGGAAGAGGAGTTCTAAAATGAAATGTAATACAGGACAGTTTTTCCCCTTTTACTTAATGTAGACATTTTAAAAATTTTCCTTAGTAGTTTATGGTATAATAATTGGTCAATAAAGAAAATAATTGCCACACAGCTTAAAAGAAACCTGAAACATTAAGACATTATTGCTACTTAAGTAATTCAAAAGCTGGAAAGGACAGCTAGGGAAAACAACCTGGAGGGATTGGCAAAGTGTCACGATTCCACTGGGAACTAGTGCACACCTACGTCCAGAACAGGCAGACACAGAGGACATGAAGGAGGCTTCAAAGGTCTACATATGTTAACTCCACTGCTAAAAGAGTCAGTGCCTCAAGTGCTTGTTTCTGCTTCCCTGAGAACTTGATCATACCAGAGTGGGTCCTGAGGAGCCATGGGGATTGGTTCTAGTACTTCCCTCAGATATATATGTTTTTATGTATGTCCCATATATAAAAACAACATAGCATTCACATATAACCTACATATACATACCTTTCCCTGCAAGTCATTCATAGGCTACTTAAAGTATCTACTGCAATATAAATACTATAATTATTTATAATCTTTTTGTTTGTTTGGTTGGTTGTTTTGTTGTTGTTGTTGTTGTTTCTCAAGACAGGGTTCCTCTGTGTGATAGCCCTGGCTATCCTGGATCTCACTCTGTAGACCAGGCTGGTCTTGAACACACAAAGATCCAACTGCCTCTGCCTCCCATGTGCTAGGATTAAAGGCGTGCTCTATCACGCCTGGAAATTATTTTTATTCTTAAGAGATTATGACAAGAAGCATATTCATATTCAAACAGTTTTCTCCCTAATATTTTCTAAAGTGATTAAATCCATAGATGCAGAAGCCAGTTGTAGAGGATTAAATGTACAACCTGACTCACCTAAGACATTCTGTATCTAATACTTAAGGAACGAGGCTTTTTTAGTAACAGAGTAACCCTCTCAACATCGATCACCTAGAACCAGCACTCCTCAGACTTAGCTCTAGGACACTGAAGCTGCTCTAATCACCTTCACACTGCTGCAATGGCAGAACACACTAACACAATCAGGATTACTTTCAGTAAGAATTGAAGCAGGCTCATTCATCCATGTTAACAACTTTATATAAACTATGACATACTTATCTGTAATCCAAACAGTATCACTGAAGCAATGGTAGAAAGAACAATGGCTGCTGCTGCAGAGAAGCCTTTCATGATGTTGTCTGTGTACTTGACCACAACAGAGGTGTAGAGTCCTCCAACACTAGCAAGGACTTGTGATAGAGAACAAAATAAAATCTTAACACTGAATAACTAAAACATCCCACAATGTTGAGATCCTTTCATTCCCAAAGATAACACACTCATTTCCTAGGATAAGGAGAAGAGTTGTTTTCTCCAGAAGCAGTCATCTGAGAGGCTTGCTTAAGCTGAGTAGGGCCTAAGACTCCACTCCACCACTAAATCACATACAGTTATTACTAACACCAGATTCTTTTCATTGTGAAGGTGAAATTTCTTTGGGATAGCAAGTCAATAAAATCAAAATTGCATATTCTGAACTGGTATTCATCACTATATCAGGAATAATCCCAAAATGTTCTAAGTGCCTAGGATAGACATCTAACTTAAGAATTACAATAAAAAGCAAGAACAATCTACTCAGACCTTTTATTCCTGGATACTTACAGATGACAAACCAGACATAATACGTGTAACCATAGAAAAATCCTTTTTGTTGAATTTCAGCTCCGTCCGACAAGTAGGTACCAACTAACGTCACAACGATCCCTGACAGATACATTTGAATGTTTCTCACCCAAAGGGAAGTGTCTGAACTCTTTAAAACTTTTTCAAAATAAACTCCTAGGAAAAAAAAAAATGAGCATGGAAATATTAAAGATATTATGAATTAACTAATAATATATTCCATTTATAACAAACCCCAAGTGAATGATTTGGGGACAAATATTCTTAATATTAGTTAAATACATGTTTATTATGTAGCTTATGGCATGATATATTAAACATTATCAAATTGCTTTTACAAAGCATATAGATTAATAATTAAGAGGAAACTTCATTTGACAAAAGGCTGTTAAACAATCAAGAACAGTTTTCCCTTTAGACCACCAAAACTCTACTCTTTAATGCCAATAAAAGGCTGGCTGTGACCATCTGTAACGCTACACCACTAGAGTGAATTATCCTACTCATTCTCCTTTAACATAGTAGGAATGAATCTGCCTTTTTGTGCAAATTACAGTCACCCAGTTGATGTCTTTTCAATGATATAACCAAAATAAAATTAAACACAACTTTCTGAGGAAAGCTGTTCTTTGAAGCAGGTCTATAGACAACATTATATGCCCTATGAACTGCTAATTAGGTATTAAATTTGTGTGTATATGTATTTTTCCCAGGACTGGGTGGCCACAAAAAATGTTTTTTCTCAGAGAAAAGGGACTAAAAAACGCTTCTGTTCCTAAAAAGTCAAATGCTATTCAAGTTTTAAATTTAGATGAATGCATGTTGAACAGGGACACTGGAGATTTTATTTAAAGCCATTTTATCAGCTAAAGGCTTGGGAACTGTTATTTACCAACTAAAAGGTATAATTAAAAGTAAGATTTTTATATTAATCTTTATTTTTGAGACAGGCTCTCACTATGTGGCCCTGGCTAGCCTGGGACTCAATATGTAGACCAGGCCAACCTTGAATCTGCCTGCCTCTGCCTCGGGGTCCTGCTGCCATACCTGGCAGAAATAAGACGGATTTTGATGAGACTGTGTTAGAAAGAGGCAGACGATAGCAACAAACATAAAACGGCTGTTAACATGTCCAACTTAGGTTTATGTCTGGACAAAGCATTTAACTATTCAGTGATCTGTCACTTAAGCACAGGAGAACTATTAAACCCCTCTCTGTTTCCTCAATTGTAAACCAAGAGGCTGAACTAAATAGGATATTGAATATAAGCATTTAACAGTTCAAAGATGTTACTGAAAATCAAAAGAATATTTTTTTGGTGATTAAAATTTTGTTCCTAATTTGTTGATTCTTAAGAATAAAAGTTTACCATGTACTATGGTAGTTAATTATGTTCCTAAATTTAGTTTTTTCTCTTATTTATAAGCAATATTTTATTTCTATGTCCTTCCTATTTTCCTAGTTAAAAAAAACAACAACAACAAAACAAAATGTCACTCTTGAAATAGGTAGAAATGAAGAAATATTCATATATATCACTAATATATTCTTTACTAAAAAGCTCTTGAGTTTCATATCAGTTGGAGCTATTTCTGCAATACATTTCATTCTTACATTAAGATTCATATATTTCTTATCTTTTCTTAATTCATTAGAGGAATGATTGTCCCTAATATGACTCCATACTTTCCTGTTTTCTTGATGTTTTTGGCTGTTCTTCTTTGATATTATGTTTGCTAAGGTACACTTCACCCACCTCCTCTTTCTATTCCATAGCTCCTAGTCTGTTGAAGCAAAGGAAGAACTTGAGATTATAGGTACAAGACATTCTAAGCTGGTATACTAGTTACCTACAGAGACAAGCTTGAGAATAGTGAAACTTTGGGGAAATGGGAAGTACTCTGTTGTGACCTTCCTGAAGGTTAATTTCCTTCATTGTTGAAGGCTTTCCATTAACTTTTAGTTCTCGACTAATCTAAGACGGTCAAGAATGACTGAAGTATGTTCTTAACTGCAGTTCTGAAGTCTGAACTGAGTTCAGTGAAGTCACAGATTTACTGGGGGAAACAGCTGACACAAAACACAGTAAGAAAGAAGTTAAAGCCTTAATGGAAATAAAATTGTTAGGATAAACCAAGGAAATGAGATCCAGTTTTTACAGTTCAATGTTAAAGAAAGAAAGAAAAAGCTATAACATGATAAAACAGTGCATTCACAACTTACCTGCAAATCCAGAGCACACTACAGCAATAGCTATGGCACCAAAGCCTAGAAGTCGATTCTGCTCCACCTGCAATTGTAGTTTTCACAAGTTAGTTACTCTTAGTAACCACGCTGAATTAATCCAACAGTCCAAACAGATGACTACAAATGTTGCCAGGCCTGGTGACACACGCCCTTAATCCCATCCCATAGGAGGCAAAGGCAGGTGGATCTCTAAGAGTTCCAGGCAAGCCTGGGATATATATTAAGACCTTGTCAAAAGGAAGGAAGGAAGGAAGGAAGGAAGGAAGGAAGGAAGGAAGGAAGGAAGGAGGCCCACATTATGCTTCTACTAAAAGTACATTTCCTATCAGACATAATAAAAATGATACAGAAGCAAACAAAATGAAAAAGTCAATTTTCAAATTAATAAAGCATTTAAGTTGAAAGCATTTCTTTCAAATCAGACACACAGGATATGTACAATATAACATGTACACCTCAATTTCCAAGTACTTGAACATAGAGTTTTACATAGTTGACCTGCTTATTAATTTTAACTTCTGCTTCTACCCTGAACCAAAGTATCAGTCCTGAAAATGGTACAGTTCAACTTACTCCCTTATCACGTTTTCGATTAGGTGCTCACTTTTGAGACTACACACTTTACTGAATTTTTATCAAATATCATGAAGAGGGGAGATTGACAGGTGTATATAACAGTAAAACAGAGGTAAGTGCCAACAGATGTGTGTGTGTGTTTTATATATATATATATGGTACCCAAGCCTACTCTTTCTGCTCTTGTTTTCTTTCTTCCCTAAACTAACTCTCAGGAGCTCCATTTGTCATCCTAAGAAATGAGTAATTCTCAGTACTGTCACTGGCATTAGAAGAATACTGAGATACAGTACTGTACTATAATAAGGACATGATACTTTGTTCAAAAGCAGAAAGCCTAATAATGTCAGTGCCTGAGACTGAGACATAAAGCATAACCTAAAATATCTGCTCATCACTGAAAATTTAGAACGTTTCACTCCTGAGACACTTAAAGTACAAAGGAATTTAAACTTGGAAAGCCAGGCCAAAGAATCCCAGCTTCAACAGTGTTTAAGATCTTGGAATACACTTAATCTAATTCTTAACTCATTGTTACAAGGTGGTGAGGGGTGAATGTATGCAAAAACTCCTGTCCACATGGCAGATATTCCACAAAAGACAACTTTCTCATGTGACAAGATGAGTTTAAATGCAAATACTGGTTTAGTATAAACTAGCTACAGTAGAAATTCAAAACAAGCTGTACTCATATAACATCAATTATATATAGCCAATTAAAAAGGTAAGTGCTGTGGATTATACTCATTGTTAATAAAAGGCTGATTGGCTGATAGCTGGGCAGGAAGAGATTGAGCAAGAAGCCAGATTAGGAGAATTCTGGGAAGAGGAAGGGCAGAGTCACAGAGTTGCTGGCAAACTGCAGAGGAGCAGGATGAGAATGCTGTACTGAGAAATGGCACCAAACCACATGGCTAAGATAAGAATTATGGGTTAATTTAAATGTAAGAGTTAGCTGAGCTATCAACCAAGCATTTCTAAATAATATTAAGCCTCAGTGTGTTTATTTGAGAGTAGTGGGACAGGAAAACTGTTTACAGATAATCTCCCCCAAAACTGACCATATGCTGACTTAGCAGATCTTTTAAAAACAAAGGAGTTATGTCAAGCTGTGTCTAATGTTATTCAGTAGTGTCTAGAAACAGAATCACATTTTAGGTTAGACTGTGGAACAGTGACAGAACAATACATCTGGAAGAAAAATACCAGGCAGTGCTGAGCCAGGGCTCAGGAAGGTCTCTAGAAACCAGACCACAGAAAGAAATGAGTTTAAACTGGAAGAGGACACCTGAAGAACAGGGATGTGACATTACCATCAGACATTCACAAGTTCATCCTATGAATTAGTACTTTCATTGTTAGGACATGAAGAACAATGAGAGTTACAGACAAAACAAAAATCAGTGAAGCTCCTTTACGTAAAGGGCTATTTCTGCACTTCTTTTTAAGAGCTGAGGACCGAACCTAGGCAAGCGCTCTACCACTGAGCTAAATCCCCAACCCCATCTGCACTATTTTTATATCAATGTCAGAACACTCCTCCACTGTCATCCCTACCACTGACAGTGGGCATACTGCCAGAGACTAAGTTAAGGAGAATGAAAACTGGATGGAGAAAACCTTACTCAGCATTTAAAAAAAACAGCTTAAAACACTCTAGAAATTCTGATGACGTGAATGAAGAAGCCTACACAATTTAGTCACAGGTTAGCTATACACTGTTTGGACAAGTTGCCTCACCTGTCTGGACTTAACTTTTGTGGAGGTTTAAATAAGAATTCCCGATAGGCTCTGATGTTTGAATACTTAGTCCTCTGTCACTGAGGATGTCTGGGTATGTCACTAGGATTAGCCTGAAGGCTTCAAAGCCATGTGTCATTCCTAGTTTGCTCTTTGTTTTGTGTTTGTGGTTCAAGTTGTAAGCCCTTCAGCTTCTGCTCCAGCCACACTGCCTGCCACTGTTGCCACCATTCCACCATCATGGACTCTAATCCTCTGGAACTGTAAGCCCAAATAAATAAACTCTTTCTTCTATTGGTTGCCTTGGCCATGATGTTCTATCACAGCAACAGAAAGGTTACTAATATAGTGTACTGTTATCCATTTAAAAAAAAAAAAGCATATACTGAAGGATTTCTTCTATCACTAATATATTTTAACACTTCCCTCTTGAAACAAAAAGCCAATCATATTAGCTACTTTTCTGTTGCTGTGACAAAACGTCATGACCAAGGCAACCAATAGAAGAGTGGGTTTCCTTTGGGCTTAAGCAGTTTCAGAAGGGTAAGAGTCCATAATCATCACAATGGGGAAGGCAGCAAGTAGGCATAGCAGCAGAACAGCTGAGAGTGCACATCTTAAGCCATGAGCACCAAGCACTGCAGAGGAATTGAATTGGCAATGGTACATGGCTCTTAAAACCCCAAAGCATGCTCCCAGTAGCACACTTCCTCCAGTAAGAACACATCTCCTAAGCCTCCCTAAACAGCATCACCAGCAGAGGATCAAGTAGTCAATGCATGGTCTCCGAGGGGGATCTCACTTAAACTACAACACCATAATAAACATTATGAGCCTCAAAAACTGTATGCTAGAGAGGAAAACCCACCTATAAAGCCAAGTGTGCTTTAAACCAAAAGTAATATTACACTGTACATTCACCAAAGTGACTGGATGGAGTGAACAAAACAGGTGCTCTAAGAGAGGAGTTTCCTTTTATCTATGGCATATTATTTTGTTTCTTACCACGACTTTTGTAGCTTGAGCTGGTTTCCATTGTACAAGTGTGACCCCAGCACACAGCATAAAAACTGAAATCCACTGCAATTTGCTGAGTTTTCGATTTAACATGAAAACGGTACATAAAGCAGTACAAGGAATCTTCAGTTGATAGGTCACCTAGAAACAAGTAATAAATTCATCTAATGTTAGTCTTTTTCAGAAATATTCTCCTATCACTAAGAGAATTAAAAAAATACTTGTGAATGTGGTAAAGAGTTAATAAAAAAAAAATCTCCATTAAAAAAACAATTCAACAACCTCAAATCCCAGTTTTCCTTTCTTTTGAGACAAGGTCTCAATATATAGCCATGGCTGGCCTCACACTCAGAGATCTAGAGTGCTAGGATTAAAGATATGCACCATCATGTCCCAAAGAACATTTTTTTTTTCAGTCCAAAGCAGTTATATCATTAACTCTGCTTACCTGGTATACTGCTGCGTCCAGATGACTAAGAGCTAGGAAAGCCATGTTGTTCTGGACAGCATACACCAATGATGGCACACTTAACTTCACCAGTTCCTTGGGGCTCCCCAAGATGTTTTCACTTAAAGATGTCTTAAATCTACCCAAGCTTCCAGTTTCTCTTTGAAAACAAAAGGGGGGGGATGAAAGAGTGGCGAGGTAGGAAATTAAACACCCTTTCCCCACCCAATGCTAGGTACTGAAGCCAGTGAGTGTCTTGTGCCTGCTAAGCACATGATCCATCACTGAGATACATCCTAACCTGTTGTTTTTGAGACAGGGTCTTATTCTGTGGCTGACTTTGAACTTAGGATCCTCCTGTCTTCAACTCCCAAATGCTGGGATTACAGACATACACCACTTTGTCTGTAGCAGTCCTTCAATGAGACTCCACACACATTAGTTAAGTTCCTGATGTAATTTAGAGTGTACTCTTAAGAATTTTGCCCAACTAACTTTAGATTAACTAATAGGAATAGACCTACAATTCATTCCTATTTTTAGAAACTTAAATTTCTACTTAGAAAAAAATAACAATAAAGTAGAATTATCACCAAAATCCTCTGGTCAATGTTCCAAGAGTTTTTGAGCATATTAAGTAAAAGATATCAGGAGACAGAGTTAATCCTCTGCCACTTCAACTCTAATGTATCAAGTATACCTCAATATCTTTGTAACTGATCAGGCTGCGTAGCCATATTTTTAAAGTCCTTCAGATTATACCATGGTTATACAACTTGGATTTGAAAGCAAGTGATTCTTATATTTATAAATGTACTCAGTGCTGATGAAATAGAATAGGTAATAAATCTAATATAAACATACTCTCAAAATATGTCAAATGTGTATAATTCTATAGGAAATCTGAAGAACTAATTAATCTCAATAGAAATAAACTATATCTGTAATGTACAAAAAAGGCCTGTGGGTTATATATGGTCTTAACACCACAACCACACCACCACCACCACCACCACCACCACCACCACCACCACCACCCCAAAGACTGGTTAATCTGGCTGATACTTCTCCTACAGAAAGTCACCTCATTTGCTTCCTAAATATAAAAATAAAACAATATTATATAATAAGCATCGCTATTCCTCAAAACATGCTTTATCAAAATTGTCCTAGATGTAATTGAGAGCACTCTTAAAGGACCATACTCATATTATGATAATCACAATGAGCCTGTGTTTTTTATTAGCATTAGAATTAACACTTGCAAATATTTTCATATTTAAATGCTGCAGAAACAATTACATAAGTTCTGGGGAAGGCGACAAAATTTTTCCCCATTGTATCAAATTGATTATTCCTATATATTCATTGTAGAACATTGTACCCCTCAAGAAAATGTTCTACTTAAGACAGGAAATTTTATCTAGACCATAGAAATGCAGTTACAGATCTATTACCAAGTTCAACAGTCTCCACACTACCATGTTATATTCATATGCTGAAAAGTTCTGTGCACTGTCTGGGTTGGGAGCTATAAACACTAAGAGGAAAAAAGCAGCCAAAATACACACATACAATTTCCCAAGCTATCTGGACACTGAACTTTAAACAAATTTCTTTTGTGAGGGAATGGGATAACCCTGGGCCTTTTTTACACATTCTAAGCAAGCGCTCTACCATTGATCTACATCCCCAAGTCCTTAGAGGCTTCCTAATACATGTCTAAGATGTATTATATACTTGACTAACATCTTAACCAGATTATAAAGAACAGTATTTCAATTATTTTCTTCTCCATTATAAAATTAAAATAACTACCAAGAGGTCAAATTCAAGTGTGATGGTCTAGATTTAACACAATCTAGAATCACTTTGGAAGGGGTCTCAATGAGAGATTTTTTTGGATTAATTTGCCTGTGGGCTTGTCTGTGGAGAATTACCTTGATTTCAGTGTTAGTTAAGCTGGGAAGACCTACCTACCACAGGTATCACTGTTGCCTCAGAAGGGGACTGTCATCTGTGTTAAGAGTACAGAAAATGAGCTGAGCATAGCCTGCATGTGTACTCTCTGCCCTCTTCTGGGTGTAGACACAATGTGATCAGCTGCTTCCAGCACTGTCTCTGTGACTTCCCTGCCAGGAGGACCGTAACCTGTCATTGTGAGCTTAATAAACCCCTTGTCTTTTGTATGTGTTAGGGCATTTTTATCCCAGCAACAGGAAAAGAAACTAAGGCACCAGGAACTCTGTGAAAAGATGACATATCAGAAACATTATAGTTTAGTAGTTTTTCATAATTACCACTCGTCAGCATCATATGACAGCACAGATAAGGTTCTTGATGATAATCCTTCAGGGTACAGCATAACGGTTATTATCCTTTTCTAATCTCCATTTGCCATCAACTCTTAGAGATAAGAGGCTAAGTCAATGCTATCATCGACATTTTTTCAGATCTCCACAGAACAGAATAGGTCAGCCTAAACTACTTCTACGACACCCTTGACTACAAAGTGAAACCTTGCCTCAAAACCAAAAAGAAAAACAAAATTCATGATGAAACCAATTCTTCCTTTCTGAGCCAAAGTAGGCCTCATCTAACAAGAACAATCAGAAAGGGTAAAATCCTTGACTGAGTTGCCAAAACACTGTGCAGATGGAACACAGAAGTTACTTGTGATCTTAAGAAATTTCAGCTTTGTTTACAAACTTCTTCTCTGCAAAGTTTAGTATACTGAAAATTAAGACATATTATATGAGGAAATACCCATTATGTGAGATATATGATTTTTATTTCCTCCCCTAAGTCTCTGAACATATTACAGCATGGGTACTAAGAGGTAGAGAAAATGTCCCAACAGGAGAAATAAATAATGCTGGAAAACCCATGCCTTAAGTATTTGCCAGATTTTACAGTACTACATATAATACCATAAAACAGTAAAAGACTCCTCTGTGATCTTATAGATAAGTAGCTTAAAGATGTATGGTGTATTTGTTTTAACTATTGGAAGACATCCAATGTCTACGGACATTAACATTTACACATCCTGCTAGGGCCATGCCTTCTGTGGACTGTGGGGAAGAGCAAACAATAAAAAGCCAATTCTCTTCTAAGGCAGTATGTATATTTCTTCACCTCCTTTTCTTTACAGATGGCAGATTTAAATTGCACTATCAGTATTAATGGGTTTCAGAAGGATTAGTAGCGCATATAGCTAATAAGCAACTTACCTACAAAACTACTAAATCAGTTTCATGAGCAAACAAAAAATATCTTTAGAAGATGTGCTTTATATTCTAGAGTATATTTAAATATTGGGAACTCCAATTATCAAAAGAAATTGCCTTATCAATATAGAGAGCTTTTGCACTATCACTATTGAACTGTCCCTCTTCCCCCAAAACACTACTTACTGGTTTACTTTCTAATTTTAAAGTGATCGAAGGCAAAGTGACTTCAGTGGTAAAGTACTCAGCTAGCATGTGTAAAACTCTGGGTTCAATCCTAGCACCTCAAAGAATTACAACAGAAACAAAAAAGTGATTTGATAAAATCACACAGGCACACAACAGTCTATGTACAAAGATAATCACTGTGTCTTACTATGGAGGAGAAAACTGGAAACCAAATATCCATGAATAATACTGGCATATAGCATACATCCAAACAGCGGGCTACAATGGACTCTAGAGAGTGATTTCTACGTACCAACATGAAGAATTTATGTATGAAAAGTGATAATAAAACATTTAAGTACAAAAACTTAAGTGAAGCAGAGCACAACAGTGTATTCCTCACTCAGTGCCCAGCTGTTCTTGCATGTAACTAAAATTCACTAATTAGACCACATAAGCTTTGTCAAAGTACCCATCCATATATTCTACAACACACCCTTTTCTTCTTGAAGTTCTAATTTCTGGTTAAAGTAAATAAAATTTCATATTCCAAAGACTGAAAAACTATGAGTAAAATCAGTAAGATAGGAATCATTAATGAGGCAAAAACAGGCCGGGTGTTGGTGGCGCACGCCTTTAATCCCAGCACTCGGGAGACAGAGGCAGGTGGATCTCTGTGAATTCGAGGCCAGCCTGGTCTACAAAGCTAGTTCCAGGAAAGGCGCAAAGCTACACAGAGAAACCCTGTCTCGAAGAACCAAAACAAAAAACAAAAAATAAAACAGAAATCATTACTTCAAATGTATAAGAAAATTCAGAGGAAAAGAGGATGCAACCACCCTAACACATGATTCATTACAGGATCTAACACTTAAAGCAAAAAGAACTGCATACACATTACTGAACGTCAGTAACTTTGGTATTAGAAAATCTTTCTAAAGCCAGGAGGTGGTGGCACATGCCTTTATGAGTTTGAAGCCAGCCTAGTCTACAGAGTAAGTTCCAGGACAGCCAGGGCAGTTACACAGAGAAACACTGTCTCTCTGTTTAATTTTTTTTATCACATTAACTTGTGTGTGCATATGCATGTTTTTCCATGCCACAGTGCTCATGTATGAGTCAGTTCATCCTTCCACCATGTGGGCCCAAGGACCAAATCTGGGTCATCAGACTTGGCAGCAAACACCTTTATCATCTGCTGAGACATCTTTAAAGCCCAGAAATTCTTACCTATTACATATTCCAGGATTAAGCAAATTAGTAACTATTTGAGGATAACAGAAACTAAGCTCATCACCATTTGAGAAGGAAACAAATGAATAATGGGAAGATGTGAAAATCTGGTGGTGCTGAACATGACTGTAGGTATCCTGCAGAGAAATGGACTTGCACAAGTATGTCTGCACAGGCATATACTTCCTAGTTTTATTTGTTCAACAAGCCTAGAGCAGGGGTTCTCAACTTCCTAATACTGCAACCCTTTAATACAGTTCCTCATTTTGTGGTGACTCCAACCATAAAATTATTTTCATTGCTACTTCATTGCTGTAATTTTGCTACTGTTATGAACCATAATATAAATACCTGTGTTTTCCAATGGTCTTGGGTGACCCCTGGGAAAGGGTCATTCAACGCCCCAAAGGGGTCACAACCCACAGGTTGAGAACCACTGGCCTAGAAGAAGGGCTAGTGCAACAGCAATGTGTGTAACTAATACCTACATTCTGGTGTCTAAATACCATTGGAGGGGTTACAATAGAACAAGAGATTTAAAAAATAATAATAACTCAGGGTTAGAACAAGGAAAGTACAAAGTAAGCCACTTGCAGACTGTAATCTATTTAGTGTAGTCAGCTTAGTGCTACATTTCTCACATCTTAATGCTGACTGTTGGTGATGTTACTGTTCAAAATGGCTCCTAAATGCAGTGCGAAAGTAAAAAAAAATCCTACTGTTCTAAGTGTCTGAAAGCTATAATGAAACATGAAGGAAATACATATAGTAAATAAGCTTCACTCACACAACAGTCATAGTTAACTGTGAGTTCAACGCCAGTTAATCAGTAACATATATTAAATGTGTTAACTCCCATTAACTGTAATAAAATCACCTTTTAGAAGTGAGGGTTTATTCTGGATCAAAGTTTCGAGGTTTCGGTTAACCTCATTGCTCTGGGCTAGGCAGCTCATTACACTGGGAACACAGTGCCCAACAACTGTTCACTTTGTGGCCAAGAAGTAAAAGAGAAAAGGAGCCCAGGGTCCTGCAGTTACCTTTGAGGGCATACCCCAGTGCACCAAAGCCCTCCTACAAGCCACTGCGCTAGCCAAGCTGGAGATGAGGCCCTTAATGGGAGGCTCGTAGGGTACATTTAAGACCTAAACGATAGCATTAAGTAGTGTTTGTAAACTGAAACACGCAAAATAAGGTTATGTATTGATCCACTCTACAGTACTTCGTCATAAAAAGCAGACGAGGAATGAGCTTTTCCTTCATTGCTTTCTCATTCTAAATAGTTCCAAAGTATTTCTAATAGAATTCTTCAACATATTTCCATAATTATCCTGAAAAAAGTTCTTTTCCACTGATAAAATATTGTTTCTACTTTAAACACCAAGAAAAATCATTTCTTTTTTATATCTGGAAAATTATTTTAACATTATGGCAATAGATTTTCAAACAAATATAAATTCAAAATGTGAGTCAAATTTGGTGTCTTTGTGTTTGAGAAATCATCTCATAAAGCTTCCAAGTAACAAATGTTTTCTGATTTTTATCCATCATAGTACAGCACTATTATCCAACCTGTGTTCTTTTTAAGATTCTTTTTTATGTATCGATGTTCTGCCTATGTGATGTCTGTGTATCACATGTGTGCTTGGTGCCAGAGACCATAAACTAGAGTTGTACTGACAGTCAGGCTGCCAAGTTGGTGCTAGGAATTCAATCAGGGTCCTCTGCAAGAGCAGCCATCTTTCCAGTCCCCTCTAAGATGGCTTTTACATATGTCTGCATGCATGTATGTGTGTGGATACCACCTGTGAGTATCCACAGATACCAGAAGGCATCAAATACAGATCAGCTGGAGTTACAGGAGGTTATGAGCTGCCCAACACAGGTGCTGGGAACTGAACTTGGGTCCTGGGGAAAGCAGCAAGTGCACTTAACCTCTGAGACACCTCTCCAGCCCCAGTCCCTCACAATCGATGGTGTGGTTTGGGTTTGCACTTTTGCTGCTGCTGCTGCTGTCTGTTTGTTGAGGCAGAGTCTCGTTATGTAGCCCTAGCTGGCCTGGAACTCTAAATATAGATCAGGCTATTCTGGACACCACAGAGACCCACTTGTTTCTGTCTCCCAAGTGCTGGAAATAAAAGAATATGCTATCATGCCCAGTCCAAATCATGTTTTTTAATGACACCCTTTTTACCTCTGGCCAATTTTTTTAAACACTCTTTTTATTTATTCTTTGTGTCCTTCACATCATGCATCTCCATCCCACTCATTTCCTGCCCCTGCATATCCACCCTCTGCCCTTGCAGCACCTCCACTCAATAAAATTTAAGAGGAAAAAAAGGCGAGGGGAATCCCGTCATGGAAGCTGTTGTGTGATTCAGCGATTCACGCAGTAAACCCTTTTGTCCATACATCTTTACTTGCAAGTGCTCATCATCAAGAGTTTGGTCTGGTTTGAGCCTTTGGCCAATTTTTTTTGAAAATTATTTTATATTTATTTATTTATTTATTTTGTGTGTTGTGTGTGTGCCCATGCATGCACATGCATGGCACATGTGGAGATCGGAGGACAACATTAGAGAGGGTCAGCTCTCTAAATCTCCCATGGGTCCCAGAGATCAATCTCAGATTGTTGGCTTAACAGCAAGCATCTTTACACTGGACCATTGCACCAACCCTGACCCAGTGTTTTAAGTTACTAGTTTTCATGTGTATACAAAGAAATGGCAACACTGAAAGTATCTGGGGAAATCCTAACTTTTTTTTTTTCCAGAACTTGAACCCTAAACATAAATATTTGGGGTTTTAACAAATTTCCAAACAAGTTTTTACAAAACTAACTATACACATAGCAAAGAGTTGAAGTAATATATATTATTATATACATTATACATATATAATATTGCTTGGTATATACATTTAAATAAATCATACAGTCTTTGTGGATAAGTTGGCAGAAAACTAGCCCAACTTGCTAAGTTATCAAATGCTTACTAATCTTTACATACTGGTTTCTAAACTTTGTAACACTTACAAAACAAGTAACTAAAATTTAACTTATGAGGCATGAGAGTATACACCTGCTATTCCAGCACTCAGGAGGCTGAGGCAAAAGGACTATGAGCTATAGAAAGTTTAAAGCAAGCCTTGGTTACCTAGTAAGATTCTGTATCAAAGACAAAAATAGTAATAAATATAAAATAGTCTACATTGTGTTCTGTCTATTGGAAATCCTGAGTTACAGTTATTTTCTGTCCCTTTAAGTTGGTAAACCCTGTATTTTTCAAAAAAAAAAAGCTCAGTTGTAAGATTATACTCATTATATGGAGATTGTTCTGGACTTCTAAACTTAGACCTTTGTCAATGAAATATTGCCTTTTAAAGGTATAATAAGAACTCCCAGCTGCTACCATCCAGATGAAGAATGACATAATAAAAGATAAACTTCCAGAAAAATAAACGTTCCACAGAAGGCTTAGGATTTCACCGCACTTGTACATCAGGGCCTCTGCCCAGTAGACAAATTTTAAACCTCTACCATCCGTCTCAAGTTATTTTTTTTCTTCACACGATCATTTGAAATCACTTGCTACTGTTCTGTTTTGCTTTGTTTTATGTCTCCCCTAAATCTGTCAAGAAGCAGTGACCACATCTATTTCACCCTGTGCGTCCAGCACCTGGAAACTGTTGAACAAAGTTCTGTGAACTTAGTTTAGAAATGTAATCTGCCTATTTCTACCTAAAAGCCCCACATGCTATTCCTTACTGTTTCCCACGCTCACCAACATACATGACACGTAATGTGAATTCTCACCTGCCCCACTGATTGGAATAGGTAGATCCTCACCTCATACATCTCCGAGTCATTTACAATCAGGGTTTTACTTAATTTTTATTTCATTCTCAGCACCTTCTATTATTTTCTCCAGTGAAAGAGATGAAAAAATTAAGCTTCAAAGAGGCTACAACCACATAAACCTGGGAATAAAATTGGGCCTGTCTTATTCGGAATTCTACTGTTACCCTCCCTTTTACTGAATCTTCAGCTAAAATGATTCGTCTATGGTATTGTTGACTCAAAGCACAGTGTTGTCACATGTCAGCAGTATAATCTTGAGGTACTTCATATGCTATATTGATAAAACGTATCAATATGTCAAATGTTTAAAAATTAAATGAAATTATTGAAAAGCACCTAGCACAGTGCCTGGCACTAAACATAGGAAACACCCATAAAACGTTTGTGATTATCATTATATTCCTATAAAACAGATCAAAAAATGTTTCCATAAAGGTCAAATAGCATATATTTTAGGTTTTATAAGCAATATAGTTTCTGTTACAACAAAAAACAGAACCATCTGTATTTGGGCCATAAATCACAATTTGCCAACTCCTAAGAGTTCTTCAATTGCAACATTACCAACACTGAGGACTGGGCAACCCTTTGTTGTAAAGGGCTGTTGTAGGCACTGCAAGATAGGTAGAATTATCCCTGGCCTCTATCCACCAGATACCAGTACATACAAAATAAAGATGTGACTTGAATTTTCTATATCTTAACTTGGAGAAAAAATAACTTAACACTCTAGAACTAGTATTTTTACTTACGTAGCTAAAAGTCCAGCGCTTATCAGCAGCTTTATCACTTCTGTGACACACACGGCTGTGGTTGAAAAGTAGAGTTCTTTATTTGCTGTCCTTGTGTATCTCAGAGCTACAGTGTAAGCCGCAGCCACCAGAGTCATCACTGCCAAGCAGTACAGCTTGAAGAACAAACTGACATTCTCTGGAAAATAGATGTGCAACAAAAAGATTATCCAGCGTGTGGGAATATATATTATATGTATGTATATGCTAACCAACTAGTTCATAACGCTTTCCAATTTCTAGCACCAAATATTTTTTAAATGACATCTAAAATTCAATTTCCAAATAATACTTTCCAATTACATAAACAAATACTGCTGACTTTAAAACTCCATACAAATTAGGCACAGATACTGTTTAGTACCCCCAACTATAAAATTATATGACATACCAACTACCTCAGTTTAAGTTTGTTATAAAATATGTAATTACCTTTATGATTACAAACCTGTGAAAACAAAGCATCAAAGCAATGGCAATACATTCTGAATCTCGAGACCATAGAAAACTGACTGCGGCCTCTGGCTGCACCTGTCATCCCACTGACAACAGGGCCTATCTGGCTGTGTGGCTAGATGGATAGTCTCGCTTTCCTTCCTCACCACCTGAAGGGCATTGCTCCTAATGCTCTAACTTTCCAGGTGGAAGAGGGTCACTCCTCATCACGGGTATAAAGCACAGCTAAGCTCCCATGCTAGAACCTGTAAACATGCTCTTGGAGACAGCAGAAAGCAAGCACATGGAATAACTGCATGACAGAAGTACAATTTAAGATCACCGCAGTGGTGTGTGTGCAATCCCAGCACCCAGGATGTTGAGGCACCAGGACCATACTCATGATCCTGTACCTCCTGGGGGCTGGGGGGCAAGAAATGTTTCTAGTAGAAAAGTACTGCTCTAGAACAATCTAATACGTAAAAATGTGGCTTTATAAGCAGCCTGGACTATATCCTATGACCTGTTTCACACACACACACACACACACACACACACACACACACACACACACACACACACACACACACACACGAGACTTATTTAGAACTAACTCAAAATCAAGAACAAATTATATCTAACCTCTCGTTTCACTCCATTACCTGAAAGTAATTTGGTTAGCACAAAGAGTACTTAGAAAAACCTCTATAAAACTTGAATTACAGGATATAGCAGCCATCACTCAGGTGCCAAAGACAGTCAAACACCTTTGGTAAATTTACAATCACTGAGGAATCCAGTACCTCCCCCACCCCCATGCTTCCTGTCCTGATATTGCCATCACCCAAGGCTCAAACTATTTCTGCTTTCTTTTCATGACAAAATATAGGGTATCACATTAAGATTTATATGGGAAAACCAATTCCCACAACTGACTTCCATTAGTTATAAATGAAGCTAATCCTTTTCACTGAGATCTACTAATGAGAACGGAATGACATAGAGGTACTGTTTACTTGGTATTCCTAGTGTTTTGTCATCAAATCAATTGCCAGTGTCCACCTGGGAACACTGCTCTTAGCTCACGGGTCACACATAAATGAGCAGGCTTTGCCGATCCCAGTGCAAGAACCACAAGGACAGCAAGTGGCTTCAGGATGCTAAACATGCTTTTGTTCCCTCCGTGGAACCACAATCATGGGTCATTATACCTAATCATAGGTAAATAAAATAGGTGTGGTGTTTGGTTTTGTTTTGTTTTGTTTTGTTTTCCTAAGACAGCTTCTCTGTGTAACAGTTCTGACTGGCTGTCCTGGAACTTGCTCTGTAGACCAGGCTGGCCTTGAACTCACAGAGATCCACCAGCCTCTGCCTCTCAAGTGCTGGGATTAAAGGCGTGTGCCACCACCACCCACCTTAAAATAGGTGTTTCAAACAGATACTTTAAAATACGGTTATTAAAACTTCAGGAAACAGTGACTTCAGATAAATATTTCCTCCTTGATGAATTAAAGAATAACTTGTAAATTGTAGGCAGATTATTAAAATTATACCAAGGAGGTAATATGAGAAGAGATATGTCTTATAACTATTTATCTTTCCTTTCTGAACTATCCAACAAGCCAGATAGGCAAAGCTTAAGTAAAGGGAAGTAAAGGAAGCCACTATAATACTTCCATTGTTCTAAAACTTTCTTATGAGAGTTTATGACTCCAAAAATACGCAGCAATAACGTTTAATCAGTCAGCACAAGAGAAAGCAAACTACACCATCCCGTATTTGTATATGATCGTGCAGAATGGCTTGATCACTTCAAGGGTATAGAAAAATTCTAAGTCCCGTCTCAACACATGAAATTACAATAAATTCAAATGTCAGTGTCCACAAAGGAAGTATTAGAAGACAACTATGCTCATCTGCCTAGATTATCCTGGCTACATCTGTGCTATAATTTCAGGGTCAGCAGCGATGGCAGAGACTAACAGCGCTCGACAGAAAGACTGCCCATCCATGTCCTGAATTATCAATATTCTCATAACTGAGAAGTTCGGGTTGGGGATTTAGCTCAGTGGTAGAGCACTTGCCTAGCAAGCGCAAGACCCTGGGTTCGATCCTCAGCTAAAAAAAAAAACAAAAACAAAACAAAAACTGAGGAGTTCAAATTCAAATATAGGTATGATATAGGTTCCTGGTTCCAAAAAACAAGATCGTGAATGTTTAAATACTAAACATAAATTGCATTTACTCCAGAAAACATGCTATTCTATGTCTCTCCCCCGACCCCTTGAGACAGGGCCTGTTTATGTTCCTCAGGCTGGCTTGGAACTCACTATGTAGGACAGGCTAGCCTCAAACTCGTGGATCTCTGCATGCCCCTGCCTCCTAAGTGCTGGGATTAATAGACATGAGCCATGATCATAGGTTTTTAAAAACACGCATATGATGCAAATATCTGCCAACATAATCCTTACTAGTCAAAGTAGAAAAGTATAAATTTAGGTACTATAAAACATTCAGGGCTGGGGCAGTGGTGGCACATGCCTTTAATCACAGCACTTGGGAGGCAGAGCCAGGTGGATCTCTTGTGAGTTCAAGGCCAGCCTGGGCTACCAAGTAAGTTCTAGAAAAAGGCGCAAAGCTACATAGAGAAGCCCTGTCTCGGGAAAAACAAAAACAAAAACATACAGGACTTTGGTATATAATACCACTTTAGAAGTTTATTTCAACTTTTAAAACCAATGCTTTTTTTTAACCATGATGTTCACGGACATTTCATTTCCATTAGATCAAAACATTTCTTCTTCATTCCCAATTTTCTAGTATGAAATTTCATGTATTAGGAATTTCAACATTTTTCAGGTAATATAAAAATCCATGGTATGTAAGTAACTTTTAAACTTTACTAAGAATTCAAATGCCAAGCCATTAACTAGAAACCTGTCCTACAACTCACCTAGCACCCGCCTCTTGCCAAAAAACCATTAGCTTCCACAGCATTTGTTTCTGAGTGGGAAATATACCCAAAAGACAGTCTGGAGTTAAACTTGTTTTCCAAATACATTTTATGGGGACTATTATAATACCTGAAAGCTTGGACATTTCAGTTAGTAGCTGGTAAATAATCTTTGAGATGACTCTAGAGAGGTATAGAAACTATACTTTGTTAGGATAAACGTGCAACACAACCAAGCGTAATAAAGTATGTACTAGCAATTAAGTCTAAATCTGTAAACTGTTGACAACCCTTTAGGTACTGATTTGCCTTCTGGAATGCTGAAGTGTCCATCTCTCATTCGCTCTACTATCTATTCTCTTCCACATGTTATCAGAACAGCTTTTTCCCATTCAGCCCTTCCCTGGGTTGCTACGGGACTTAACCTGAAATGGAATAATCCACAAGGGAAGCAAAAACCACCACAGAAAACGTATCTGGCGCCTGATGTTAAATGTTAATTCCCCCACAAGATAAGTAATTTCACGTCCACGCAAAAGGATACTCTCTAAATAACTGTCCAACATTTATTCAGACTTAAAAGCCAAGTGCTCTCCGGGGAAACAGTGACGAAGAAAAAAAATGAGCCATGTGCCAGGTCTGGTGTTTCAGACCATTAATCTCAACCGGGAGGCTGAGGCAGGAAGACCTCCCCGAGTTTGAAGCCAACCTGGGCTACAGAATGAAACCCTGTATGTAGCCTTGATCCCTGCTTAAAAACAAACAAACCAACACCACCCACGATGGACCTGTCCTAGCCACAGGAATACAGAACAAACACTCAGCCCTGGGTCGAGCTCACGTAAAACTCGGAGCAGCTGCAGTCACCACAGCACGGCGAGTGGGCCGGCCACTGAGAGGTGCACAGCGCTCCCCCTCCAACCCGGGGCTCGGACCCGGGCCGCGCGCCCTGGGCCGCGCATCCGCCGAGCGGCCGGTGCAGCCCGGGGCCCGCTACCCGTCTCCCGCACCGCCCGGCCGCCGTCCCCCGTCCCCCTCCCCGCCGCCCGGCCTCACCTCTCGCCTGAGCCATGGTACCGCGACAGCCTGAGGCACGGACGCCCCTGCAGCCATAGAGACGCGCCGGCCTAGAGAGCCCGGCGCGCCGGCCGCGCCAGGAGGAAGCCGCTAGCTGCGGCGGAAGCCGCGCGCCTGCGGAACCAAAAGCCGAGGACGCTCGGTCCTCGACGGGGTTCCGAAAGCCGCAGCTTCCGGTCGGCAGAGGAGGCGGAGTCAAGCGGGCCGAGCGTTTCCTGCTGGGGATTGCTGGCCGTCCTAGGAGGTTCAGGCCGGGGGAAGGATTCGGAAAGGCTCTTGGCTCTGCGTTTGTGTGAAGCCCGGTAGAGAAGCTCCGAGAACTGGACTTTTGTAACTTTCACCTCCATCACAGCCTCCCGTGTATGGCCTCTTGGATAAATTTAGTATACGTTCTATACCGCTTGGCAGTTTTGTGTCTGTCTCTTCATCGTCCGTACCGTCACGGGCTAGCCTGACATGGTAACAGGATCTTAGGACAACGAAAGGGCTCGGAAATACTAGGTGTAATAACAGCACTTCAACCACTATAATGGTCACTGTGATTAGAGGGTGTTATTAGAAAACAACCCCGCGGTGAAATGACTTGTGTTTAAGTTATGTGTATTGATGTGGGGTAGGTGCCACATGCCTGAAATCCCAGCATTTGAGAGGCCTAGACAGGAGAAATCTGCATCCCAGGGTCAGTCTGGGCCACCTAGTGAGACGCTGTGTCAAGCACACAGAAAAAGATACTTTTAAAACTATAGAAATAGCATCAGTCCTTACAGTAATAGGGATATGAGATTCTGAGATAGCCAATAGCTTCCACCTTTAGTACCGTAATTTGTCCCGAAAATCCTCTTTGGAGAGTTGTAGGGTACTGTTATAAACGAGACTATAGGTAGTGAACATATATATAAATACATCTCACCTCTTGACTGGAAAACTTTATTCCTTATCATATATTATGATGTAGGTGCCTCCAGACAGACTTTTTTTAAAAAGGAGTTAGGACTCGTGCGTGCTAGAATGAAGCTACCACATTCTCAGCCCCAACATTGACTGTAGAGTTTGACATTTCACTTATCTATTTTTGGAATCGTATTACTTGGCTTTTACTTCGCTGTATGTGTGCACACTGATGCTAATCACCTTTTCCTGAGATTGGTTTAGTTCATACTGGTGGAATTATTCAGTTCCTTATTCTACATGTATTTGAGCACACAGTTAAATAAACTCAAAACTTGTATTTTAAAGATTGAAATAGGGGGTTGGGGATTTAGCTCAGTGGCAGAGTGCTTGCCTAGCAAGCACAAGGCCCTGGGTTCAATCCTCAGCTCCAAAAAAAAAAAAAAAAAAAAAAAAATTGAAATAGTCTTATCATATACTTCTTGTTTTATAACTACAGCTTTGTGTTTTTCTTTTTCAAGACAGGGTTTCTCTGTGTAGCACTGGCTGTCCTGGCACTCACTCTGTAGACCAGGCTGACCTCAAACTCAGAGACCTACCTTCCTCTGCCTCCTGAGTGCTGGGATTAAAGGCATGCACCACAGCCCAGCCTGAATCCTGTCTTGTTCATTGCCCAAAAGACATTCTATTCCATTTACATGAACCTAATACCCCTAACTCAATTAGCGCAAGACCCTTAGGGGCAAGCCTGTAAACCCAGAGTATTGTTGTGGAATAATCTTTTGTAAACTGTGAAGATATGCCTTTGCCAAGGCACCTTCTGATTGATTTAATAAAGAGCTAAACGGCCAAGAGGTATAGGTTGGACTTTCAGGGGCAGAGAGGACTCTAGGAAGGAGAAGAGAGGAGCAAGAGAAATGTGGAAAAAGTGGGACACACAGAATGGGAAAGAGGTAAAAGCCATGCGGTAGAACATAGATTAATACAAATATAGGTTAATTTAAGTTATAAGAGCTAGTTAAAAACAAGCCTAAGCTAAAGGCCAAGCTTTCATAATTAATAATAAGTCTCTGTGTTGTTTTTCGGGAGCTGGCAGGTGGGACAGAAAAAGACTCACTACACAGTTCAAGTCTAGTTTATTGGCCCATGCTAATGAGAAAACATGAACTCCACAGGAATCATGAGAAGTCTCTAGAAGCAAATGAAAGGGCATATTTACATTATTTTAAGGAAGGATAAGCTTATGTGGCATTCCCAGGATTTTTTGTAGACTGAACAAGATTATAGGTAGAGTGTTGTTGTAGAGCACTTTCCTTTAAATTGAAACATTAGGGGTAGGGAGAGCTTGCTTTCATGAGACTCAGGAGGTAAATAAAAGGTCACATATCTGGCAGAACAGAAAAGGGAAATATTCTCCAGGATCTGTAGTGGGTAGCCATTCCAGCATTGGCCTGGAAGTTTCAACCCCCATTGAGGCTTCAGTAATGATCACGCCCACAAGGCGGGGCAGAGGAAGGAGCGGAGGACCGAGGAGCAGGAGGAGGTGGGCTCTTGGTTCCGGGACGCGGGACACTAGAGGTGGACTGAGCAGAGTTCTCCAGAGAACACCGCCGGACTACCCTTTACCTTTGCCTGCAACCTACCCCTTCATTTGTAAGTTACCCCACAAAATAAACCTCCCTTTTAACTACGTGGAGTGGCCTTAATAATTTCACCAATAAGGATCCTTCCCCAAATGTACAAAAAGGAGTAAACAACAGGCTTGGGTAGGAGGCCTGACCAGCCCAATGGCAGGGAGAGGAAATGCTCAGACGGTTGAGAGGTCTGTGAGCTGGGCAAATATCTCCAAGGTTGCAGCTTTCATGAGTCATGCTGGGGTGGGCTTTTCAGTGGTGAGATGCAGTTGTTTTCGAGTTGTCCCTGTGCCTTGTGAGTATCCCCTCACTCATATTCTTGTTAGCAACCCCTAGATATTCATAGGGTCACCAAATAGGTTACTGCTGCAATTGTTACTATAGTCTGCTATGGACTCTCTTCGTGGGGTTAGTAGACATGGTATGTATGTCTCCAGGAAATACCTGTCACACAACAAGTCATACCTAATCACTGCAGAGGGGGAATGTTGTATTCAGGGGCCTCTTAAATGAAGCCTTTATGCCTCTGTTGGAAATTGATGCTGTTCCTCTGTACCAAAGTGACTTAGAGATTCCATTGAAAGGATAGAGTATCCCATGCTTACTGATGTAACTTAAGCATCAAATTCTCTAACAGTGAGCAACTGTATAAAACAGTTATTCAGTAAGTTAGAAGATACTCAAACACAGTTGTTCTTACACTTTCCTATCCTTAGCAGAAATATTTCTTAACTTGGTAGCTGTCTTTATTTGTGTTTATTGTACCAACTAAATTAGAGTTGAAGCAGACACTTATAGTCTGAGTTATTTTTTACTTTCCACTCTGCATTATTTGAAGACTTAGTGGAAAATATTCTAGTATATTACACATATACCTAGCTTTACTTACACCCCTGTAAAAGGCAGCAGTCTTTAACACATGAAGCACAAAGTCACATGTATTAGTGATTATTCAAGGTGTCAAGCAGCTATTGATCTCATTCTTAAAGATGATATTTCTGATTGTAACTGGTGAGCTGCAGTATTTTCCTTGATCCCGATTATGTCTACTTCTGTTTAAGCATGAATCATTGTGACATCTACCAAGGGAAGCTCAGTATTTCCATAACATGGTGGATATTATATTACTATATTATAAAAGAATTATATAGTTTCTACTCGTTGGCAAACAGTGAAATGGGCTCCATCAAACCCACCGGGGCATGACTCCTGAGTGTCACCACCTGCCCCCTAGCTAGGAGCACAACTAAAAACACCAATCAGAGAGGCCAGCAAAGACCAAGGCTTTTATTTTTTCTAGGACACGGTCTCATATTCTTTGTTGGTCACATGTTTGCTATGTGTCCAGTCACAACCTTGAATTTGTGATCTTTCCTGCCTCCACTGTCCAAATACTAGATTACATCTGTGTGCCACAATGTACAGTTTATGCAATGGTGGGGACTGAACCCAAGGCCTTGTGAATGCCAGACAAGTATTCCACCCACTGAGCCATATGCCCTCTCCATCCACAAAGAAAATAATCACCTATGCAGACAAAAATACATGTGCTGAATATAAATGATTCCCCTTTCTAGTTCCTCTGCTAGTTCCTTTCACCTGGGAACTTTCTTATCCATTAGTTGGTATTAGAAGTACATGAGAGTAATACAACTATACCCTAAAGTGTAGTAATTCACAGAAACCCAAACACAGCAGTTTATGGGCCAAATAAGGCTGAGGAGGAGTCCGAAGTGGGAAGGCTCTATGTCACAAGCTTTCCATTAGACAGTAGAGAACCTGAAAGGATCAAGCTGGAATGCCAGCCACTGTTACCAGATAGTCTGATTTTTTTTTCTCAAGGAGCCTGAAATTCAGGTATAAATATCAAATCTCCAGGTTTTAAAAGGTGCAGTGTGGATGTTGGCTTTAATTGCTCCAGATAGTAAGGCTCATTATATAGAAATCTATGTCAACATTGAATAGCTAATGAGCAGAAAGTATTTAGAATAAATGGCAATGTTTAACATTTTGTAGGATTGTAGAAGTAGCCTCTATTTCAGAGATAATCATCTTATAGTTAATCTAACTGGCATTACAGTTTCAATCTAAATGCTGTTAAACTTTTTCTAAAAGATAAGGCAAATAAATGGACAGAGTTTTATTTGTCATTTTTAATAGAATGAGAAATATGCTACAGAAATTGCTTTTAGATCTTTCTAGCAGTCAGGTAAGATATGGGGCTCTAGTATACATTCACACAACCCATGGCGGTGTCACCGCCACAAAATTAACTATGTGCACATATGGTACTTTGAACTCTGTTCCATACTTAATTTTCAGGAGCAGCTTCCTCTAAAATTCCATCCCTAGGTTTCATCCACTGCTCTGGTTAAGTTTACCTTTACCCCATAGGTTGTTTTGGTTTGTCCCCCACGCAGACCAGCTATAAAAATCTGGGGCCTGGGCACCCCACTGTTGCCGTCTCTCTTGGACTGGGTGCTAACATCTTTCAAAGGGTACACCTGTGAGGAGTTTTCTCTTCTCATGTGACTAAGGTCAGTTTGGATGGAGCGAGTCATTTTCTGGCGTAAATTAGCCTATGTAGAAAGAGAGAAAACTGGGATTAATGTTTCTCTAAAAAAATAAATGATGTAAGAAATTATCAGGCATTTGGTTAATATTTGCCTATTATTTTCCCATTCTACAAATGAACATTACGTTTTCTATGGTAGTGATGATGATGATAGTGGTGAGTATGATGAGTATGAGGATGTATGTGCTATGGTTGCGGGCGTGTGCATGCCACAGTGTGCATGTGGGGTCAGAGGGAAGCTCCTGGTGCTAATGCTCTCCTTTGGTGGAAGGTTCTGGGGACTGAACTTAGCAGCTTACGTGGCAACTTTCAGAATTATCTTTTTTTTTTTTTTTTTTTTTTTTGGTTTTTCGAGACAGGGTTTCTCTGTGTAGCTTTGTGCCTTTCCTCGATCTCGCTTGGTAGACCAGGCTGGCCTCGAACTCACAGAGATCTGCCTGGCTCTGCCTCCCGAGTGCTTGGATTAAAGGCGTGTGCCACCACCGCCCAGCTTGAATTATCTTGATGGACCAAATATCTCATTTTTTTTTTCTGTACAACATTGGAATGCTAAAAAAATAATAATAATAAATCAAGAAGAGAATAAGAAATTAAGAATTCTTATGAAGTAGGAAAACATGTGAAATGCTGAAAATGAGCCTAAAGAAAAGTGCCCAATATTGAGTTGCAATGACCTCAGTTATGACTTTAAGTGACCTTATGATTGCCTTAATATTAAACTTTAAGATTCATAGAACTTTGGTTTGGGGGTTGTTTTTTTTTTTTTTAAATCATAGTAGTTTTGGCTTGTCAGTGAAAAATTTATGATTTATGGTGAATTTTTAAAATGAGCTTCACCTTATGCTTTAATATAAAAATCCGTTTTCAGGTTATACAATTTTAATTGTGTTTACTCTCTTTATAGATAACTAGTAGGCATGAGTTTAAATAGATTGCACAGGCTATTTATAAATGCCCAGCGTATAGTCTACATTAATAAGACTTTATCTTTTCATTATTTCTGGAAGCATAATTTTACTATTCCAAGAGACTTGTTACATAAGCAAACATTTTTGTGCTAGAGTTAGAACTCAGGGCCTCCCACATGCTAGACAAGTGCTCTGCCACTGACTTGTACCCCTACCTCAAGTCAAACAAGTTCTTTTTCTTTCTTCCTCTTCTTTCTTTCTTTCTTTCTTTCTTTCTTCCTTCCTTCCTTCCTTCCTTCCTTTCTTTCTTTCTTCCTTTCTTTTTCTTTCTTCTCTCTCTCTCTCTCTCTCTCTCTCTCTCTCTCTCTCTCTCTCTCTCTCTTTCTTTTTCTTTATTTCTAATGTGTAGCCCAGGCTGGCCTTGAACTCGTGATCTTCCTGCCTCCATCTCCTTCAGCAAATCCTACCTGTGTGCACCACAACAACCGGCACCAGTTCTTACATTGTCCATTACAAGACATTCTGAAAGGTGCATTAACTTGTCAACAGTAAGCGTCGATGCAGTGAGGCCTGAAGAGTCTTTGTATCCTTTGCATTATTGCTGTCCCACCAAACTGGTGCTTTCCTATCTGATCTTATTTAAATCCCCATCTTCTTTCTGTTCAACCCACCTTGGGCATTAAAAGATCTTCAAGTGCTCAATAAACTCTAAATGTATTATTCCCTCTCTGAGTAATAACCAAATGTTGGTTGATGAGAAGTTCCTCATTATTATCTTTGCTGCTGCGTCAGCCAGTTAGCTTCTGGTAAGTTTCATGGCTCCACCTCCCATTTCAAGTAGGCACACTGGGTTGCAGCTGTTTGTGCCACCGAGTCCAACGTTTATGTTTATGTAGATTTGGGGCACCCAAGCTCACATCTTCAGGCTTGTGTGACAAGAGGCTTTCCCTCCTGGGCAACCACCTCCACTGTTCCCCTTGCCTGCACTTTAAGGTTGCCAGGCAAGCTTTTTGTTCTTACTGAGTAACTATTGTTTCCTTCACACATGATTTCAGTAGAATGGTGGCTAAATACATTAAGGCTACTGGCATAAATGATTTTTTATCAGATATATGCTATAAATCCTCCGTCCTTTGTTTTTGTTGGGTATTCTGAGGTTGCTATGAAAAAAGTAATTAGTAAATAACTTACTTATCTCCCCCTACCTTGTTATTCAGCAAAGGCATCTGGTATAGTAAATGATACTAACGCATTAAACATCTGTGTCTTAAATGATAAGAAACAGAGGAAAAAAGAGGCAAGTGGGGAATTCTACTGAGCAGGGCATGGACGAGAGCGTCAAAGACAGACTTTAAGGGTCAGCACCTGGTATGATCAAAGTCACCCAGAACTCACAGGATGAGAAAGCACAGTGTCTAACAGAAGTGGGGGGAACAGGGCACATAATTGTAATCCCAGCACTCAGGAGGCTGAGGTTAGGGCAGGAGCATGTTGAATTCCAGTCTAGCCTGGGCTGCATAGCAAAAACTAATCCTAAAGAGGGCAGGGATGCTACAATAGCTATGATTTGACCAAAAAGGTTTAAAAAAGATGAGAGGAACAGAGTGTGCTGTTGCTGTTGTTTTTCATTTTCTAGTGCAGAAGTTTAACTTGGGGCTGCTAGGCAAGTGCTATATGTGCAGTCTTTTAATATACAACACACACACACATGCATGCACATGCACACACACACACAACACACACACATATACACACAACACACATACACATACACACACACACACATACACACACATACACACACAACACACACACATACACACACAACACACACAATACATACACACACATACACACACAACACACATACATACACACACAACACACACACATACACACACAACACACACACATACACACACACAACACACACATACACACACACAACACACACATACACACACAACACACACACACACACACACACACACACAATCTTTGGCATAGGTTCATGCTGCCCATGAACTCCCTCTTCAACCTAGGCAGGTCTCAGACTTCTGAGTAGCTGGAAGAACATGTTTATACCACCAGAGCTGGAGAAAAGGTGCTCTTGTATATTTAAGATGTGTTCTGTTTTTATTTATGTGTATGCATCTAGCTTGCAAAGGCCAGAAGAGAGTGTCAGATCCCCTGGAGCTGGCAACTTCAGCTGCCCAAGTGGGTGCCTGGAAATGAACCTAGATCCTCTGAAAAAAATGTCAAGTGCTCTTAACCACTTAGTCATGTCTTCAGCCCAGAACATGGTTTTCAATCTACGAAGTAAGTAGTAACCATCATTGTTTAGTAGCTGGCTGGTGTTACTAGAAAGTGGGTTCATGCTTCCATATTTCTGTTCAGGTTGAAATGAAAAGACGGCCTTACAATACATGAAGCTGGCAAGTTATTAATTATGCTAATTACTTTTGTGTCAGCAGAGACCTGTGTAGAACTTATGACTTTTATATAAACAATTCACTTACCAACTGTGTGGATAACAACATCAAGATTCCCCACCTCTGGACAACTTAGAAAGTACTGTTACAAACCAGTTTTATGGCTTGTCTTCTTAACTCCCACTCATTCCACTCGTATGACCTCACAGTAGTTGGTGGCAAGATGTGCGTATCTGTCTGTGTGCCGTTTTCACACTTTGTAATTGGTTTTATATAATGCTTGTCAACATCTCTCATCTAAAGAAATGGAAATTTGTAATTAGTACTTATAAACATTATATATAGAGAACTGAAATTATTTAGCTAAAACTGCCAAAAGATTGGCAAAATATTTTTGGAACATAGAATATACTTGTAAATGCCAGCAAAGGAAAGCTTGTAATCAGCAAGCCAAATGCAATTGTGTTCCTGCATGTCTGGCTTTATTCAGACTTTGTGAAATTAATGTGGGAAGGTATTTTGGAAGGGAAAAGAGCCGCTCATTAGCAAATAGTCAAATGTCTTTTCCAACTCTTCACAACTGGTAGTGTAAGTGGAAATAGAAATTATAACTAGTAATTAAATATTAGGTATAAATCCCACCTATTTAACCCTCCTTAGGATGTGTTTTGAACTTGAACTATGCATCCATAACAGATTGCTTTGTTGTTTATCTTTGTTTGAATATACTGGTTTTCTCCAAGAACACCCGATATGAAGTATTAGCAATTACAGACTAAAGAACAATTGATTATGCTGTGTTTGGTGGTGTTAGAGATAGTTAGAGGGGAATTCACATCATAGTAAAGACGAGGGTAAAGACTGTAACTTCTCATAACTAAGGTGATCAATACCACTGAGTGCAGATTATAATTTCTTACAGTTTGGGGAGAGGGGTAGGGAAAAGCATAATGAAAAGATAATTAACACTATTGTACAATAGAAGTAAATGGTAATTAAATAATACAGTAAGGAAGACAGAGGGAGAAAACCCCACTTCCATAAGTAACTGAAGGTCACTGAAGAACAGCTGTGGAGTAAATAAGCACAAAGGAAAAAGCCAAGCCCAGGGGCACAGAGAACAATTATGTCTCAATAGAAACCTATGCATTGTCTCCAGAACACACACCTCTCTGGTGACCCGCGTCTGACCTCTACTGTCTTTGGCCACCTTACACCTCTCTGGTGACCCGAGTCTGACCTCTACTGTCTTTGGCCATCTCATATCTCTGAGCTGCAACTAACAGAGTAAGGACAAATAGTTTTTGTCTATACACATGTAAAGTCTGTCTATCTGCTCTTTCCCTCTGTGGGAAAACAAATGTGTGTATCTTTATTTGTGTATTTATTTGAATATTTCAAATACATGAATGTGTCTGTTAGGATTCTTCCTCCTTTGGGTGAGGAGGGGTTTAACACAAGGCCACATCCTGCCACCCAGGCTGACTTCAAGCTTGCGTTCCTCCAGCTTTGGCCTCCTGAGTTCCGGATCCCAGGAGTGTGCCACCACTCCTAACCTGGTGGTAAATCTATGACTCCCTCGCTGACTGATGAATTGATTGTATTCTTTAACATATACTCATGTTTATGTCTTTAATGAGAATCATGATTGTACCCATTTAAAAAATTATCTTTTAACAAAAGAAGATCTGGGCAGGTAGAATAAGTCTGGAACCAGGATATTAACTCACTGTTTTCTGACTTTGAGAAGTTATGGCTGAGAGTTAGTAGTAAAAGGATAAAACAGACAAATAACAATAAAAACAACTGTGTATATTTTGAATGCCAGGACAAGATTAAAAATTAAGATCTTGCTGGGTGGTGGAGGCGGCGGTGGTGGTGCATGCCTTTAATCCCAGCACTCAGGAGACAGAGCCAGGCAGATCTCTGTGAGTTCGAGGCCAGCCTGGTCTACAGAGCGAGATCTAGGACAGGCACCAAAACTACACAGAGAAACCCTGTCTCAAAAAAAAAAATAATAATAATAAGATCTCAAAATTCAGAGTAAAATGGTGAATGACATATTTTCTAATTTATGTGAACGTATTTATTAAAATTTTCCTCTCACAGGTTTTTTGAACAATTGGTTCCTGCCGTATATTTTTCTAAATTAGAATTTTGTAAAATAGATCTCATTTATGTTAAACTTAAGATAACAGTCTTAGTCACAAAAAAGAACTGAGATCCAGGGAATCTACAACTCAAAATTTTGAGATCCACTGACTTGAGAAAATTAATTTGATGATAACTTCAAAAACAAACATATCAATTTAGGGCCACAAAGAGCTTTAAGCTTTTTATGATAATTATCATAACTTGAAAATTAAATATATAAATACACTATAAATTATACATACATAAGTACATATATATTTACACACTTTTAAAAAGATTTGTTTATATTTTTAGGTAGGGGTGTGTGTGTGTGTGTGTGTGTGTGTGTGTGTGTGTGTGTAATACACCTCATTGAGCATTGCATGAGTGCAGTACCCAAGGAGGGGAGAAGAGGATGTTGGAGAAACTGGAGCTAATGCCATACTGAGTTGACGGATGCAGGTGCTGAGAACCAAACCCAAGCCCCCTGCAAGAGCAAGCAGTAAGTGCTCCTCACTGCTGAGCCGTCTCTCCAGCTCCTTTACACAGCCTTTCTACATCTGAAAGACTCATACACACGTTTGTAAGGAGGAAATGTACGTTTTTAAATGTCACGTGGAAGCGCAAGTAAAAGTAGATACAAATAATAAACTGGAATTAAAATGAAGATTGTCCTACGTGAGCAAGCCAAGGAACAGCTTTAACAAAGCTGCTGGGGGCACTGGGAAATACTTAGGACTGTGAGGAGCATGGCTGTGTTTAAAAGCACGGCTATAACTGAATCAGTGCGGTTGATACATTCCTAAAGCACAAAAGTTAATGAGTCAGGCGGTTATCAAAGGAAGCCGGAAAACAAATAGAACAAAATAAAGGAAGGACATGAGGGGAAGTGAGAGAGATTGCAGCGTGGGATGGGAAACGGAAACAGTGTGGAACAGGAAATGACTGAGAAAACGGTCTAATGAAAGTAAAAATAAATAACTACATTAATACAGGACCTGGCAAGACGAATCAAAACAGACAGAGAGAGGCTAAAGGAAGGAATATGTGGAATTACAAAGCAGCGTGATGGAGGGTAGGCAAGAGGACTGTGGGTTCCGGGAAGCATGGGCTACATGGGACCCTGTCACAAGAGAATGCAAACTAACACCAAGGGTGACAGAAGAGGCTGGGCATGGTGACACACATCTCTAATCCCAGCATTTGGGGGACAGAGACAGGACACATCTCTGTGAGTTCAAGGCTAGCCTGTTTTACATAGCAATTTCCAGGACAGCCAAGGCTACCGAGTGAGACCAGTGCTCAAAACCAAAACCAACCAAAATGAACTGGGGGCAATAGATCATATAGAGATTAAACGAGTTATGAAAAAATGATCACAAAACCTTCGTGAAAATAAGTTGAATAAATACCTAGGAAAGTAACTCATTCAATCTGATACAAAAAAAAAAAGTAGAATACTGTTCCTGAAAAACACCTTAATATTAAATTAGTTATAGGAATATATATTAAATATAATAAAACTCGGCAAAGTTAGCTCAGTCTTAGGTAAAATTGTTTAATCTCATAAGTAAATTAACATATAGTAATCAAGATACAGGAAGATTATGGAGTAAAAGCTGAATCATCTCTCAACATATATAAAAGCAATTTTATATCATCTCAGCAAGTGATATAACAGGGGACTTTTAACCCAACAAAACCTGCAGGGAGTGGGGGCGGGGGATATCCTGTAACAACCCACATCATGAAATGAAAAGGTGCTCCAGGAAGACAATGGCACCTGCTTTAACTACTCCTAATCGGTTCTGTACTAAGGCTACTCGTCAGTGTTAGCAAGAAGAAAAACAATGACGTGTAGGATAAATACAGGCTCACATAACGCGCCCATACCATGCCTACCACCTGCTCTATTCCCTAGCTGGGCAATGATTGGGGTGCGTCTTTTGCCTTTGTTCTCTTTGTTTCCAGCCCAGCTTTTACCTCCACTAAAAAAGCTGGGACATTTTATTAATTCTCAGTTTTAAAATTAAGTGAAGGAGATCTGCTGAGCTGATGTCAGACCAGGACAATGCACGTGCCAGGCCCCCCTAAAAACAAGAGGATGTTTGCACAGTTTGGGCAGAATACTGTCTTCACATTCCAACAGGTATTTCCTTGACCACATGTCATGTTCTTCACATTTATCTTGGGGGGGAAAGGTCCAATTAGTGACATCTAAACAGCTGCTCTTTGTCCAGTAGAATAAAAGGCATTAGCAGATTGGTATCTTACACATTATATATTTTGTGATCAAAGCTGTTTAACAGTATGATATGGCTAAGAATAAAGACTCTGGATCACGACTTCCCGCAGCCTGACTGCCTCTTTGTCACTTGCTCCATAGCTCCAGCTTCACCAGATCTCAGAATGGACCCCAACTGTTCCTGCTCCATCCTCCTGAAACTGCCTCCACATTGGAACATGGAATTTGGGGTAGCCTAAATCTGTATTCCTAGACCATGGTCATTCATATTTGGCTTCAAGATAAACTATCTCCTATCCCCTTGGAGGTAAGAGTTCTGGTTTGTGTCAACAACTATGGTGCCAGAGTTTAGTATCCCCAGAGCGGACCACTTTTCACTGAAGGGGTCGCTTGCTGGTTGCCAGGCACTGGCAATTTGGACCTCTGTGTCCAAACCTTCTTGCAGTATGTCCTCAGGTGGATTTTGGAGAGCTCTTTCTTGGTCCTCTCCCATCTTTCTTGGTTTGTTTGAGGGCTCATTTGTTTATTCTAAACTGGATGCTTACAGATCCTGTTTGGCAGATAAATACTGCTTTTTTTCTAATTTACTTTCCAAGTGTTTGGTTTAAGGTATCTATTTTGTTTGTCTGACATGGTTTTTGTTGTTGTTGTCGTTTATTTGCTTTTAGACTTCTAAAGGTATTTGGTTTGTTAAGCTTGCTAGCAGTTGCCCCCTTCCATATCTAATCTAAAGGAAGAAAGTTTGGGGGAGGAACCCCAATTGATATTTGGTTCTCTGTTGGTTTTATATTTGATTAGTATATAACTCAACTTTCAAGTGTAAAAAAAAATGAGAAAATATAACTATAGGTAAGTTGACTTATGTTTCCCTTTATAAGGGATAGTTATCTTTAAATTAGTTTTTGTTCACTTAACTAAAAGTCAAAGGCAATAAAAAAAATTTAGAAAATCACAAATAGGCAGCCTGCTTGAATTGGAATATAAAAATCACCTAAAAATTATAAGATTCTTCTTTCTTTTTTTTTTTTAGCTGACAATAAGATTCTTAATTTACAAAAATTAGTAAGAGCTTCAGAAAACTATGTGTTAAGAAGAGGTATTAATTTTTTAATTTAAAAGATTGAGATTAAATCTGAACTAGAGACAAATTCTGAGAACAACTCCCTTTCTCTGATCTTATCTCTTGTCTCCTTTATCTCCTAACAGAGTAAATCTATGTCAACGGAAAAGGTTGTCGTGGCCTATTTTAAGATAACAAGCAGAGAAAAGGTATTCCCTGCTACATTAAAAATTCTTTTTTGTAAAGGGTACTTTCCCTTGGGAAGTCTATATTCACACTTGGATACTTACCTTCCTCCTTAAGTAGCACTCCTTAAACCCCTGCGCTTAAGCCTGTATTAAAGTATCTTTATTATACCAATTAGTCCAGAATTTCTTTTTAGCATCTGTACTGGCTTTTGTCAACTTGACATAAGCTAGAGCCATCTGGAAAGAGGGGGCCTCAATGGAACAAATGCCACCATCAGATTGGCCTGTAGGAAAGTCAATGGACATTTTCTTGTAATGATTGGTGTGGGTGGTGCCACCCCCGGGCAGATGATCATAAATCGTATAAGAAAGCAAGCTAAGCAAGTCCTGGGTAACAAGCCAGTAAGCTGCATTCCTCCATGGACTCTACCTGAGTTCCTGCCCCAGCTTTTCTGATGATGGGAGTGAGCCAAATAAACACTTTCCTCCCAAAATTGTTTTTGGTCAGTGTTTTATCACAACACTAGAAAGTAAATTAAAATTGTGTCAAAGCCACGAATCCTAATTTGTCCTGAGTTGAGGAACTCCACAGGTAAGATGACTATGTGGAGCTGGTCTTTGCTCCCTCACCCTTTACAGTTCTGGAGGAACATGCTGAGACCCATCATGAAACACTGTTAACCAGTTTCCCCCATCTGTCACTTGGCTTGTGTACAATGCTAAGCACAGCCTGCATGTTACCTTAGGTTCTTTTGTTTCTGTTTTTATGGCCAGAGACTAAGTTTGATCATTCTAGACTCGTCTATACCCCAATCCTGGGTGAGATCAAACAGGACACAGCTTTTCTTGAGGGAGACATTACTATAAAGGGGCTGATACCCCAGATGTTCTAAGCCATTCTCTTGGCTCCAAGAAACTACCCCCAAACACAAGGATGAAACTACTTATCCAAAGCAGGACATTCTGGATCCAAAGCAACACATGAAGAATAATTTCTTCTATACTTTCTTTTAACTGGAAGTCTTAAACATGCTCTATGCTTCTCTGCTTTCTTTCTGTAAAGCTAATAGCTTAGTCATGGGAGCTCAGCCAGCTTCCATTCTCTGTGATATTCTGAGGAAGGGGCTGACTTACATAGATGATCATAATAGATAATTTTAAACTCTGAATGTTCTCACTTTATAAGAGGTTTTAAAAAAAAACAGCTGTTGTGTATTGCTATCTTTAAACTCTACACTAGACAGAAACATTTCTTGTCCTTGGGGCCCTAGGTTTACCTAGAGGGAAAAACAGCCACCTGAGTATACATAATGACAGAATCCTAGGTAAAGGGCTGTACAGGACAGACATGTGTTCCTAATCCAAGGTAAGAGACAGACCAGCACTGCCAGATCTAGGAGGGGAACTAAATTCCAGATTGATGCTGGGCCAGTAGGATGTTGCCTGACCTAAGAAATTATACTTCTTCCCTTTTCTTTTAGTACATAAGCAAGCATTAGAAATATAATTTAGCCTCACTATAAGTTAAAAGAGTAAAAGCTTTGACCTAAAGTAACATTTAAAAAAACTTTTCTTCAGCTGGATATGGTAGTGCATACCGTTAATCCCAGCATTCAGTAGGTAGACACAGGTAGATCTCTTTGAATTTGAGGCCATCCTGGTTTACATAATGAGATCCTGTCTCAAAAAGAGGAGGAAGAGGAAGAGGAAGAAGAAGAGGAAGAAGAAGAAGAAGAAGAAGAAGAAGAAGAAGAAGAAGAAGAAGGAGAAAGGAGAGATACTGTCTTTCTTCTTTATTGTTTGTTTGTGACAAAGTCTTGCTTTGTAGACCAGGCTGGCCTCAGAATTGTAGAGATCTACATGCTTCTGCCTCCTAAGTGCTGGAATGTGTTCCTAGCAAAAAAGGCTTTTTCATCAGCAAAGATACATTCACTATGCTATTTAAGCTTTAACAGGAACCATTTCACCTTTGGATCATCAATGCCGCTATAGTTTCTTACAACTTAAAGGGTAAATAAATTTTCTACCTTTTGACTAGGTACACCTAGAGTTCATGTATTATGTCATATGAGTCTAGATAATGTGTTCATGCATTGTACCCCAAAAGATATGTACTGCGGTCACTTCAGTTATTTTATTTTTTTCATTTGCTTTTATTATGTGCTAAAACTATTTTTATTACTGGCATGCCCTATTAAAATGCACATTTTATAAGTATATTTGGGTGATATATTAAACAGCCTGACAAATACACAATGCCTTATCAACTGAGAAATGTCCCCCAAGGCTCCCACTGATGTGCTGTTTGGGAGCATAGGTTGGAACCTTTATGAGGTGCAGGTTTGCTGGAAGAAGCACATCATGAAGACAGGCTGTGGGAGATTATAGCCCCACCACAGGTCCAGTGCATGCTCTCTCCTTCCTGTATGTCAACAAAATGATACCAGAGTCCTGTTCCTCCTGTTTGCCGCCATGCTCTCCTGACTCTGACGCCCTGGAAGCCGAAGACTAATTAGCTTTCTTTCTAAATTGCTTTTGGTTATGGGGTTTTTATCACAGTAACAGAAAAGTAAAAGTTCATGTGGGTACACTGAACACCAAAAAACAAATTAAAGCTGTGTCTTGGGGTCTGTTTCTTCCATAAAATCTTAAAATATTATTTGTTTATATAGCTGCATTCATTGGATAAGATAAGGGTTTCATTAAGCTATAAAATGTAGCATCATATATATTCTTGATATTTTGATAAGGATTTCCTTCCAAAACGGGTTCTAAATAAAATTATTTAAAATATTATTAAATTTTAAAATTATTTAAAATATTAAAATGATATTTTAATATTATTTAAAAATTTTATTTCATTTTTGTAATAGTCACGGGTAACATAAAAAAATCATTATTTCATTTCCAGAAATACTGTTTTTATGTCTGTCTTTGTCAGTGAATGTCACATGTGTGAATGTGCCTATAGAGGCAGAGGAGGGCATTTGGTCCCCTGGAGCTGGAGCTGCAGACTGTTGTGAGCCACCATGAAGGTGCTGGGAGTCCAGTCAGGGTCCTCCAGCCAGCATCCTGTGCTCCTGACTGCTGAGCCCTGTCTCTGGCCCCATTCATCATGTTTTGTCATGACTGCTTACTCGAAATCCTACCTTACTGAAATCTAGTTTTCATGTTTAAAGAATTCAAATGTTTTCAGTTCTTGTAAAAACATTTCTTATTACTCAGTTTAATTGGATAAAAGAAATCTAGTTTTTAAACTGATAAAAATGTATTTTAAGTCTTACAAAAAGTCCCCACCATTTGGGGGATACCTATATTTTCAGTTCAAGTGCTTATAGGCAAGATGCAATAAACTTCTTCTTATTAAGAAAAAGAATAATTTATTAATGGGGTCCAACCAATTTGATTGCAAAGTTTATACGATGTTATAAATGTTAAGATACAACAGATTAAACACCATAAAAGGCCCTATAGTATGCCCAGGTGTTTAACAAACACAGTAGCTTTAAGTGCATTTACTCCAGCTAAAATGTCCAAAGATTCGGATTAATTCTTCTTATCCAAAACTATATAAAAAAAATCAATCTCTAGTGACAACATTAATGATGTTTTATTCCTTACATGCTGATGTTTCTTGATTAAATGAGTATTTAAGGATCCTATAGTTCAATCAGCCAGAATTTTTTAAATTAAATATTTGTATTTTGCTAATAATAAGGAAATGAATAATACTAAAGTGACTCCTATTTCTTAAAAAATATTATCTACTACTTTCTTCATATTTATTTATTTTTGGTGTTTCTTTAAAAGTTCATTTTATTTTTAATTATGTGTATATCTATACACATACGTATAGGTGCTCACAGTGGCCAGAGAGAGGGCTGGAGCTGGAATCACTGGCAGGTCTAAGCTGACTGCTACATTCTAGGAACTAAACTTGGGTCCTCTCTGCTCTTAACTGGTTAGCCATCTCTCCAGTCCCCATTTTCTTATTTAACCATTAAAATACAAGTAAGATCTGGTTATGCTTTCAAGGCCTGTAATATTCTGATTTCTAACTAATCTGATCTCTGTCATTGTTAGGAATATTTGCTGTGTGAAAAAAAGACAATCTTGTTAAAAAAAATTAAAGGAGTACTATATTGCTATTGAATTTCAATTATGGTTTTATGGTTCCCTTTCCCATTAAATACAGTGTAATAACAAAACAATAAAACAGATCAACTTAGTATCCACAGATAAGAGTTAAGGCAATTTAGATGGAAAGACAATTTTTCCTAAGAATTACAGCTAGCAACTCAATGTGACATTACAAGATCTAGCTGGCTAAAGTATAAATTAAAGTTAGAAGATAAGATTTGTTTAAATACTGCAAATATAAATACAACCATTCATAAGTAACTTTAAATACAGTCATAAACATATAGTCAATCTAGTTTTTTGGGGTTTTTTTTTTTTTTTTTTTTTGGAGCTGAGGATCGAACCCAGGGCCTTGCGCTTGCTAGGCAAGCACTCTACCACTGAGTTAAATCCCCAACCCCAATCTAGTTTTTAATGCATAGAATATTAGTTATTTGAAATGTCTATTTTCTTGATCCATTACCTTTATTTCACTAGGCCAGACACTATTACTGATTATTTTAATGTCAGGTATATTACTCTTAATATTTTGTCAGATACGGATTGGGGGGAAAGACAGATTGGAATAATAATGACTAGTTGATTTTTTTTTTTTGAGCTGAGGATCGAACCCAGGGCCTTGTACTTGCTAGACAAGCGCTCTACCACTGAGCTAAGTCCCCCACCCGACTAGCTGATTTTAATGATGTGACACAGTAGTTTTCCCATAGTGGCTTTGCCAGCGCTCTCCTCAAAACTGCTCTTCTCATAGTATTCACCCTCTACCCCAGACCCTGGGAACGGGCTCCTAGGGACAAGGCACTAATGTGCAGTCAGTAATATAATGTTTGGTCAACAGGAGGAACTGACCGGAGGTTTCTAGACCTTCTGCTGGACCTTCTGGTGAAGCTGATTAACGACTCACACTTGAATGTGTGTGAAGAGTCAGAAATGTTACAACTCCAGCAAAATGGAGATATCTCTGCTACAGGCCTCAGACTGACGACACTCTTAGCCTATAGGTAGCTGAGCATTCCACAGGTGTCACCTAATTAATGGTCACAAAAATGTTAGCTCACAAATAGAGGAGGGCAATAAATGGGTATGAAGAAGGTTAAAGATGACCCAAGATAATTTGGGTCTGTCTTGATTTTCTTTGTTCTGTTACTATAATACCTTCATGAAATTGCTTCTGCATTGGAACATGGAATGTATGATAACATGAATCTGTATTCCTGGGACACGGTCATTCATATGAACAATCTCACCCTTCAGGTTGAGATTTGTATCAACACACACGCATTCCTTCTCAGGCCTTTACAATGGATATGATGTGACTGGCTGCTTTAAATTCCTGAAGCCTTGACTTCTCTGCAATGACAGACTGTAGTCATGGTACTGTGAGCTGAAATAAACACTATCTCCTCTAGGTTGATTTTGAAACGGTTCTTTTTTAGAGGAATAGAAACAAAATTAAGAGTGTGGTAGGAACTTTCTACAGATGCCAGAGGCCATGCTCTCCATGACCAATACTTTGTAGTTATGGAAACCCCTAAATGTATAATAATGTTCCCATTTTGACTTGTATGTGGTATCAAAGAGCTAGCTATCTTGCATGAATAGTTTCTTGTGTTTAATTATTCTCTGCCACCCCGATGGGAAACATGTACAAAATCTTCTATATAAGGCTTTACAACATATGTGAAATGGAGTCAGTTTGTTTTATGCACAATACAAGGTTTCCCCAGGCGTCGCCCAAATTTTCCTACAAGTTTTGTTGCTGTTGTTGCTTTCGTTAGATGCTAGACTCAGCCTAACTATGCAGGACATCACATTGCTGCCAAAGTTGTAATCCAGTTGTTCATTTGGGGAATGTGTTCTTACTGATGTTACTAAAACCAGTTTCTATTCCATACACATACTTTTCACAACAGAAATAAGATATTCCCCCCCACCGAGCACTGAATCCTCTTTTTTAAAATGGCTGCAACCAGTCATTTTGTGTATGGCTATTTTAAACTTCTTTCTCCCTGCACTTATCTCTAGTCCTCTAATTGATTCATTTCTTCACCATGATGTTCCCTGCCTACTAGCATTCTCTGTGAAATAAAGTAGTAATTTACTTTGTAAAAAGCATAAATATTAGAGCAGTAACTACTACTGTTGGAAGATATTATAATTGCCCACAGCTAAATTCAAATAATGATTTGAAGGGAGTTTAATAAGGTTTCTGAATACAAAGCTAGTACATAAAATTAAGCTCATTTCCATATGTAAGAAAACAAATCAATATTCAATTCTAAAATATACACAGCATCTAAAAGTAACATCCAAAAAAGAAAGTCCGTGCAAATAAATTTAAGAAAATATTTACGAGCCATTTTAAGGAAAAGTTATAAGGCTATGTTAAAGTTCAGGGTACAGAAAATTACGGTCATAAAACTGTCCTCTTATGTATACACACAAGGCAATTTCAACCAGAATTCCTTTAAGGCTTGTAACCGAATTTGATAATGTGTGTTTTACATGATATTAAAGAACCAAGTACAGTGAAGATGTTTTAGCGAAAAAGTGACAGAACACTCCCCAACTTATTAAGACAACATAAAGTTACCACCAGTACAGGAAGTGTTTTAAAAGTAAGTGACTAAGCGGATAGAGAGCCCCTACAGGAGCCTACCTCATGGGCTGGAGAGAGGGCTCAGTCCTGCAGAGCACTGCTGCTCCTGCAGAGGGCCCAGGTTCCCTTCCCAGCACCCACGTGGTGGCTCACAGCTCCTGGCACTTTTTCCTGGCTTCTACCAGCAGTTGCCCTCACGAGCAGATACCCACAGAGAGACACGCATGCACATAATTAAAATATTTCTAAATTTAAAAATAAAATCTAAAACCCCTTAAGGTCCACTCCTAGGAACCCACTTCCTCCAGTGAGGTTCACCGCCTCAAGTTTCTAGAACCTTCCCAAACAGTGTCACTATAGTGGTCAGATACATGAGCTGACAGAGGTCAGGCCACATTCAAACCATAAATCCAATAGAGAGAGAACTGGACAAAAGCTAGTTACTTCAGGGAAACACACTGTTTACTGGTACACACATGAATGGGGAAGGGAAGAAAAAGCAGAGGGGTGAATATCAACCAATTCTTAAATGCTGGAGAAGAATAAAGACGGAGACTAGAGAGGCATACGCAAGCAGCTGTGACACTGGTTAATGGTTGTTTTCTTGTTGTAGGTGCTGAGGGTCAGGTGTTTTAGTTATTGCACTTTAACATGGAAATTCCTTGTCTATCCCCTTTAGCACATGTTTTCCGAGAGGAAGTTAGGTGCACGGCTGAAGAGGTGTCTTAGCTGTCATATTCCTGGCTCCCATTGCAGGTGTCTCAGGACCACATAGAATTCCAACTCCAGGGAACTGATGACTCTGGCCTCTATGGGCATCTGTATACATGCATGTGTGTGCATGTGTGCATATGAGCAAAAACATACACACACAGAGGTTTTTTTTTAAAAATCCTAAAAAGTTAGTTATTAAAATGACTTTAAATAGTTAATTTCCATGTGTGTTTTTTATTTGAAAGTCCTTTTTGAAGCCATTATTGAAGTTTTAATTAAAAAGGAGCAAGTTGTATCTCCTTGTGTAACTTTTTTTTTTAGCCTTTTAGTATTAGCTGAAGTGAACTGATAGTTTTTTAAAGACTTATTTAGCACTATCTGATGAGAACTTATTTCTACTATAGTTCATAGAACGAATAAAATGCCTCTACAAATCACAAAGTTTGAGTAAGGCACAATTAACAGAATAACTACAGGGCAAATATTTGATACCATAAACAACTTCTCCTAAAATATGTCTTTGGGCTCACGCAATTCCAATTTAAAAACAAGAAAGACTTTTTGGGGACTTGACAAATTAACAAACTTACATGGAGACATTTGAAAATAAAGGCAGACAACAAAATCTACAGTTCGCATTCTCTGTAGATTTTGAACCTATAGATTAATCAACTGAGGAACAAAACTACGTGGGAGAACTGGTTGTGTAGTTATTTCCTCCAAACTGAGACATTTCCCCTTGAGAGAAACTCTTAAAGACATTTTCCCTTGAGAGAAACTCTTAAGACATAGGAAGATAATGAAACTTACAAGGTTTGTGTATTAGTCAGGGTTCTCGAGAGTCACAGAACTCGATATAGATATAGATATAGATGGATAGATAGATATATAGATATACATATAGATATAGATGGGAATTTATTGGAATGACTTACAGGCTGCAGTCCAACAATGGCTAGTTGTGAACAGAAAGTCCAAGAATCTAGTAGTTTCTCAGTCCCACAAGGCGGGGTGTCCCATCTGGTCTTCTATACTCCTGAAGTAGGGTCCAAAGAGTGAAGAAATGGATGTGCTGACAAGGCAACAGCTAGCAGGCAAAGAACAAACCCTCCTTCCTTCCCTTGGCCACATAGAGGCTTCCAGCAGAAGGTCTGGTCCAGGTTAAAGGTGTGTTTTCTCATCTCCAGGTCTGGATTAAAGGTGTGTGTCTTCCAGACTCAAGATCTGGATCCAAGGCATCTTGTCTTCTTGCCTCAAGATCCTGACCACAGGTGCGTCCTCCGTTTCGGTACTGTGGTTCATTCCAGATATAGTCAAGTTGACAACCAAGAATAGTCACCACAGCTTGGGAGGCCCATACAGTTAGAAGGTTTGCAGGACTCCCACCCCAGATACAATAAAAGCAGTACTTAATTGCTAAGAAGAGGAGACTGTCCAGTGGAGCTAAGTTCAGGGAATGCAGCTTTTCTGGGTCATCAGCCATGCAGAAATGGGCTTTTTTGCTGGGGGGACAAGACAATCCAGTGAACCTAAGTTCCAGGCACACAGCTTACCCCGGTTATCATCCATGCAGAAATGGGCTTTTCGGCAATGCAACTGCTTTTTCAGTCACTCATGCTCCCGTAGGTAACCCCAATAAATGCACTGGTTCAACCAGACAGACATGGATGGGATCTATTTTCCTTAGTCTTTTAGTGCCCTCTATAGGATAAAGACATTCATTCACATCTCCCACAGAAAACTCATACAACACAATCAATGTCTGAATACAGTCTGACACAAGAGAAAGTGAACTGGACCCTGTGAAGGGTGATGAGATATGCAACTGAGGCCGATCCTTCTGAGGGGGGAAATCCAGAGACAAATCCAATATGACTACAGTTCCCCAAATGGTATGAGATAGTGTATGTCCTTGCTGTAGTGGCTAATGTATGCACTCTCCAACAGATATAATTACCTGCAACCAAAGCTGAGCTGTCTCAGAGTAGAGCATCCTTAGGGAGGATTCTGAGGTGGCCATCTTTCTCTACATGGCATGGATCAGCATGCTTCCTTAATGAACAGCTCCACCCCATGCCAGTATGAAGAAACACCCAAAATAGCTGATGGACTAGAAAATTAATATATTGCCATCACTGAAAGTACCTTGTATGGGACAAGATCATAAGCTGGCTGTGGTAGCTGTTACATGGCCTTTAAAGTGTGCGTGGAGACATGCAGTCAAAGCTGAGCTGTCTAGTTAGAATGTGCCGAGGTAAGGATTTACAGAGGGACATTGATATGTGGATGTTATCCTCCACATCAGCCTCTTGGTGGGTCAACTGAGGAAAAGAAGATGGGGTGTTGGCTTTCCATTCTTCTAGCTGGCAGATGCAAGGTGAGGACAGACGAGTTGCATATGTGCTAAGAAGCCCTTCCTGGGCTCAAAAAGCTGGGGGGACTCAAGGGAAGAAATGGACAAAAGGTGTGCAGGGGGTGGGGCGGTAGTGGGTGGTTGCAGGTGATAGACAACACCTGACCTTTAACAGGAAGGAGGAGAAAAATCCATGACTCAGGATGCAGATGGGGTCTTTACTGTTCCAGTGCAGTAATCAGAGGCTCCTTTGCATCTGGATGGCCTGAGTTGAGGAAGACTTACACAAGAGAGGAAACCGCTCACAGTCTGCTCTGTAGCAGTAGGGGATAAGGAACAGATTAGATGACGGTGCCATAGCGCTGAAAGTCTGAGTGTAGTGGTTAATGTTGATCGTCAACTTGACATCCAGAACCACCTGGAGGGAATTTCAGCGAGGGGCTGTCGCCACTCAACTGGACTGTGGGCCGTTTTCTTTATGTTAAGTGAAATGGGAGGACCCATCAACTGGCTGGAAGGATGGCTTAGCAGTTAGGAGTGTGGAAGTCCAGCTTCAGGGGATCTAACACCCTTTTCTGGACTCCACAGTCACTGAACTCACATATACACAACACCCTCCAACACACACGTAATTTTAAAACTTCTTTTAAACCTTAAATATATGAGCCTCCAATGAAGAACTCCCCTGACAAAATTAACTGGTAGTTGATAGACTTGAAATTTTATAGCTTGTAAGTAATATTGAACTCATCGGCTCCTTGTATCCATTTTTTATTCATAAATATGTATGTATACTGTGTTTGTTTGTTTAAGGTGGTGTCACACGGCATAGCCTGACTAACCTGGAACTCGATAGGCAGATGAGGCTGACTTCGAACTCATGGACATCTGCCTGCTTCTGCCTTGTGAGGGCCAGGATTAAAGGTGTGTGCCACCAAAACCAGCTTTAATTATTTTATTCATGACATCAAAAGCCCCTCAAGGGGACCTTGATTTCCTGGGTATCAAAATGATGGCTCTGCTGGGGCTCCCTATGATTTCTGGTAACACTTCTTTCCTACCTTTTAATTTTTTAATTGCCAGGGGAAATGATGTCATTGTTGCACCCTTAAATGGTATCAAGTGGGTGAAAGTGAGAGGACCTGAGTTCGAATTCCCAGAACCTATCTAAAAGCTAGCATGGCCATACATGCCAGAACCCCAACATGTGGTTGGGGGCAGAGACTGGTAGATGGCCAGAACTTATTGGCTAATGAGCCTGGCTGAAACAGTGACCTATGATTCAAAAGGTCACTGTCCCAAAAGTAAGGTCAGGAGAGAGAGAGAGAGGAAGACCCGATGTCCTTCTGCTTCTGCACGTGCATGCAGCACATACATGGGTATCCCCGTGTGCATGCAGCACATATGTGGGTATCCCCACACACAGACAAAAAGATGCTTAGCTTCCCTGGCAGAAGAAATACACAATAAACAATCCTGAGACATCACTTTAATCCAGTCGGAAGCTACAACCCCAGGTAGCTGCAGGTGTTCACCACGTTTACCTGAGAGTACGGTATGAGAGTCTCAAACTGTTGATGAAGTTCTAGTAGCTGAATTAGCTCTGCGTTCTTTTTGGCCTTTTCTTTAATCAAGTTAATGTAACGTTCAGGGTTTTCTGCAAATGAATATGCAGCATCTCTGCTGTTGAAAGTGTAATATTTTTCTTTATATTTCAAAATTCCAATGGATGGATTTCCTGTGAAAAGTAAGAACAATAATTTAACTAGGCATGAAACAAGTGACTTTTATGAGATAAGCCATAGTGTCTGTAAGGAAATATAATTTTAAGGTGTGTTACTTTTGTTTATGTTGCATTTGTTTAACTTTGTGAAGCTGTGTTACTGTGCCTGTCTAAGACACCTGATGGGCTAAGAAAGAACTGAATGGCCAATAGTGAGGCAGGAGAGTGGAACAGGCAGGGCTGGAAGGCAGAGAAGGTAAATAGAAGGAGAAATCTGGGAGGGAGGGAGGGAGGGAGGGAGGGAAGGAAAATAAGAAGTAGCCAGAGAAAGAGGAGGACTTCAGGGGCCAGCCACCCAGCTACACAGCTATACTGCAAGTCACAGAGTAACAGTAAGATTTACAGAAGTGAGAGAACAGGAAAAGCCAGAGTCAAAAGGTAGATGGGATAATTGAAAGTTAAGGAAAATGGTCAAGAAACAAGCCAAACTAAGGCCGGGCATTTATAAGTAAGACTAAGCTTCCATGTGTGATTTATTTGGGAGCTGGGTGGGGTCCCCTAAGAGAGCAAGAACAAACAACAGCAGTACTGATGTTCCTGTGGTTTTGTTTTTTGCTTTGTTGGTGGTGTTGGCAGTCCAGCCAGAGCCTTTCACGTGCTACCAATACTCTACCACTGAGCTACATGGCCATCCCACACACTGCATCTTACCATATCAGTTCTATTTTTGCTTTGCTAAAATGTTATTAAATGATAAATGTGTGAAATTCATTTTAACTTATATATTTTTATTTTTAAATTTAAAATATATTTTATGGGACTGAAGAGATGGCATAGCAATAAGATTTAAGTAGGGCTCTTACACAGGACCCAAATTCAGTTCCCAGCACCTTCATTAGTGGCTCATAACTGCCCCTAACTCTAGCTCTCAGGATTCAATGCTTTCTTTTGGCCTCCACAAGCACCTGCACTCACATGTATATACCCCCATGAAGACATACACATATACACATAATTTTAAAAAGAAAATAAATCAGGGGATGGAGAGATGGCTTAGTAGTTAGCAGTACGTATTGGTTTTCCAAAGGACCTGAGTTTGGTTTCCAGCATCCTGTTTCATAAAGCGTGTAACTCTAGATCCTCTTTTGGCCACCAAGGGTACCTGCACACATGTTGCATTCACTCACACAGCCAAATACATACACATAAATAAAAAAATACATATAAATCTTTAAAAACTGAGTTTTATGTAAAAATCCTCCTATATAGATGAAATACGTGTAACAAAGATCTTATGAAAACCATTTAATCTATTTGGTAAAACTTACAAAACTACTTAAATTAATCTGATTACTAAAGTGTAGAAGGTCCCAGGTCCTGTGCTCATAGATAAGCACCAGGGAAACCAGGAATGTTAAACATGAAGGGCTGTATCTTCAACAGAAGACATATGTACCTGGAGTGGATATAGTGGATGGCCTGGTGATCTGTGCTATCTGTAGGGCCAGGTCCCATCTGAGCCCCAGACTGTCATGTTTACCCCAAATTCTTCCTCTCTAGACCCTTATCCCGAGCACTCTTTCTCAGTCACTAGAACCTGTCTTCATGGAAGAGGTCACAAGTGCTGTCCAAACGAGTATCCATGTAGTCACGGCTAAGTTTTACTGGTGATAATTTCCTGGTGATAGTTATCACCAGGAAACTTTCTTCCAAAATGTACTGTACTTAAACTATCCTGTGTCAGACACCAGAAGTTTGGACCAAAACTGGCCGTTGTGTCATGATGAGCCAGATTTCCTTCTGGCCTTAAGTGGACACTTCTTTGTTGGCCCTGGTGTTTGCAGAGACCCCCACACTAAAGGAGTGGTGTGCAGATAAACACGAGTGTGTGTGGTGTGTGTGCATTATATGTGGAGATGTGGACAGGGCCAGTGGAGACAAGAACACGATATCTGGCTGAGCATGGTAGTGCACACCTTTAATGCTAGCACTTAGGAGGCGAGGCAGGAGGATTTCTGTGAGTGAGGCCACTGTGGTCTACACAGTAAGTTCCAGAACAGCCAGGTCTGAATAAGGAGGCCCTGTCTCCACAGAAGAGGAAGAGAAGGGGAACACCTGGTGCCCTTCTCTATCATCCTCCGCCCTATTCCTTTGAGCCAAGTTCTCTCACTAAGTCTGGAGTTAGGCTGGCAGCCTACACACCCCAATTACCTCCCGTTTCTGTTCCCAGCAGGCCCATGCTAAGGTTATAGGACTATAGTATGTTCTAGTTTGCTTTCTGTTGCTGTGGCAAAACACAGACCAGTACCAACTCAGGGAAGGAAACAGTTCATTTCAGTTTACAAGCTTACAGTCCATCACTGAAGGAAGCCAAGATAGGAACTCAAGGTAGGAACTGAAGCAAAGAGCTACGAGGAACCCTGCTGACCGACACGCTCTCCATGGCTTCCTCTACTGCCTTTCTTACCCAGCCCAAGCCTAGAGACGGCACTGTCCACAGTTGGCAGGCCCTCCTACATTAGCTAGCAGTCAAAACAGGGCCTCTCAGACATGTCCAGAGGCCAGCCTGAAGGAAGCAATTCTTAACTGAGGTTTCTTCTCCCACACGTCATGTTGACAACTGGAGCTAACTATGACACAGCCCAGCAGGCTTCTTCTCGTTCCCACTCCACACAGCACTCTGTAATAATAATGTATTGCCTCTCAATACCAAATTTACTATTTATTTTGAAAACATAATTTTATTTTATATATGTATAAATGTTATATATGTATATAGTATATATATCACAGAGAAATGTTACTTAATATTTTTTAATGGACTGTAACTGCAAAGTGACCAAGAATATTTTTAAGTGAACACCTTAGTAAAATAAGTATGTCTTTTTCAGTTAACTTTTTTGTTTGTTTGTTTGTTTGTTTTTGTTTTTCCAGACAGTGTTTCTCTGTGTAGCTTTGCATCTCACTCAGTAGACCAGGCTGGCCTCAAACTCACAGAGATCCGCCTGCCTCTGCCTCCCGAGTGCTGGGATTAAAGGCGTGTGCCACCACCGCCCGGCCAGTTAACTATTTTAAAGATGCTATTTTTAGTACCCTATGCCATGTTTCTGGACTCTGGCAGCACATGTGAGTCATCCCCTTTTCAAGGCACTGCAGTCTACCTTACCTGCTGACTGAGGATCTTTACTATGAAATGTGAAATGCTCCAAAATCAGAAACAATCTGAGTTCCCTCATGATGCCACATGCAGGAAATTCACAAGATAAGTCATAGTAAAAATATGGGTGCACTAAAAGTAGTGTACCCTGTTAGTATGCTTGGCATAAAACATTTATGAACCATGATTGGAACTGTGTTTAAACTTGGGTCCCATCCCCTAATCCATCTCTTTCTCCCAAATCCATAATTAGAAACCCCTTTGTCCTGAAGCACTTTAGACAGTGGACAGTCAACCACTTATCCCTTACAAGCCCTTGCTAAATCTGCTGGGTTATACTGGAAGCTTTCGAGGTGAGGACACGGTCTGGACCATCTCGACCTCTTCTGCCTGGTTCACCATCTGAATTCGGAAGTTTTATAGGACAAGAAAGTCAGTCCAGCAAGCAGTCAGTATGGAACAGACATCACGGAGGCAGACTGCTATCTCCAACCACACACCTGGGAGAAGAAGACCGTCTGTTGCCGCAAATGTGTAGCCACAAAATCCACGGTACTGAATTAGCAGTTTATCATAATTTGCTGTTGTTTCTGGAAAAAGCCAATCCATTTTTCTGAAATCAGGCAAGTGTATTCTCTCTTCTAAAATAAAAGAGAACAAGAGGCAGTTTTCATCCCTTGAGAAGATGCAATTTCCTAAGTAAATCAGCAGTAAGTCATTCTAAACCTTAACTTTTTATCACCTGTACTGTTTCTGACTGACAACATTTCCCTTGGTCAGACTTACTGGGGTGACATTCCTGTGAAGAAGTGTGAACACCTCGATGACTGTCCAGGTCAGTCACGCGCTAGAGCACATGTGGAAGAGGAACGTCTCTCCAGAGTGAGCAACCCTGGGAGGCCTTCCAGAAAATCTGCTTTGCCGCTGAGGGAAAGCAAACTGACGTGCTGACGCTCTTCCGTCAGGGGGATGCAGGGCTTTCTGCTGCCACCCATTACATCACCCAAGGAAATGAGCAGAACGGGCTATTATGTGACCAAGAAGATCATCTTCATGCAGGACATCACAGGTCTTCATACAACACTAGATGGACAAAACTTTGAATACAGTCCTTATATAACTAGAGTGTGTCTCAAAGTTGTAGAGAAAGTTCCAAACAGGAAGAAATGTCTTTCACTAGTTTGATTGATTAAAGGGTATAAAATGTTTTGTTCTTTAGACTTTTTTTCTTTTTTCTTTTTGGTTTTTTCTAGACAGGGTTTCTCTATGTAGCTTTGTGCCTTTCCTGGATCTTGCTCTGTAGACCAGGCTGGCCTCGAACTCACAGAGATCCACCTGCCTCTGCCTCTCAAGTGCTGGGATTACAGGCGTGCGCCACCACCGCCCAGCTAGACTTTTTTTCTTAAATAGTCATTTTTATGTTGTATGTATAGGTGAGTGCCTACATATGTATGTATGTGCACTGCATGCATGCCTGGTGCTCCAGAGCCAGAAGAAGGTGCTGGAGTCCTCTGGTGCTATAGATGCGATGCAGGCAATACTGGGGTCTTCTGCAAGAGCAGTAAATGCTCTTAACCTCTGAGCAACTCTCCTGCCTATTCTTCTGACCGTTAAAGATAGTTCCTCATACTAGTTGCTTTACTTATGTTGATAACTAAAATGAATAAATTAGATATAAATGATATATTCATGAAAACCTATTTTCTAAGAATATTGACTTATTCAATAACACATATATTTCTAATAGGTCTGCTTCCAGACCCAAACAGCCAACATCCTGTTTGTCTTGACCTTGTATCTACAACTAAAAGTAAAGCCTAACCTGGAGAAAATAAAAATGTTTCATCTTGATATGCCCATGGTCTCCAGGAATGATAAGCAGGTATAAATTAAATTCTTTCAGAAGAATATTGGCTCTCCCAATTCACGAGAGAATAACCTGATAAAATATTCTACTGAAGAAAAAATTCTGACTCTGGTAGGAAATGACATCTCTAAATCTAAGAACTTGCAACTTATCTGAATACTCACAATTGAACTGACTTCAGCTTTTCAACTTCATGTCATATCTGCTTAGACATGCTGTTGTAAGAGTCAAGTAAGTAATAAAAGCTTGTGCTCGAGGATTCTAGGCCATCCTATTTAAGCTTTCGGTTCTTATGTATGCTAATAATTTAAGAAAGGGCGTCACTGCTACATTGTTTTCTTTTACCAAAACAGAATTTGAAAAGGGGGTTAGTAAATCATCTAATTTCATTTTTCTGCAAAAAAGTTTGAGTATTAAGTTCTAAACCCTACTTTGATATTTCTCATGAATTTTAGATTGACTTTAAGATAGAAAAGGTAAAAAGTTGTTGAAATAATAGAAAGTTGACGAACAATGTCAACCTTTCTGTCAGAATAAATGCATCTTTTATCAGGCCTAAAATTAGCTCAATTAATTGTATAAGGATAAAATGAATAGGTTCATAAATCTCAACTTGATACTAAGAAGATACGTAGCAAAATAACATTCTCTAAAATGGAGTTTCCTTTGCAACAAATATAGCAAGATTTTTTTTCTCAGTACATCAATTACAAAGCCCATACTGCTGAAATATAAATGCACAAACACACAAAGCCAAGAAGACATGAAGGACTACAATCAGAATTGATTTCTGGACAGTTAGAAAATCAGTTTCTATATTTTTTCACATTTTTTAAGACAGGGTCTCCTGTGGCCCAGTCTGGCTTTGAACTTACTGTGCAGCCTAGGCTGGCCTTGCACTGGTTCTCCTGCCTCTACCACCTACATACTAAAAACTAAATGTGTGTGTCACCATGTCTTTTTTTTTTTTTCATATTTTCTATAATGAACACCAGTCTTTCATAATTAAGATGGTCAGTGTTTATCAGAAAGCCATAGAATAAAAATTTAAAACAAAGAGAGTGACTTTAAGCTAAAGGTAACTTTAGAAAGAGAAGGAAATAATGATTCGTGTTCATTACCCATGTGCTCCTTTATTCTAGCTAAGTCACTTTTCACAGTGACGTCATCAAGAAGACCGTGAATCACTTTCTCAGGAAAGAGAAGCTCATGCGTGCCCAGGAACAGCTCCAGGTTAGTGGTCAAATTACTGAGGACACTAATCAACACCGTCTCATCCTGGAAGCTCACCCACAGACTTGCCAGAGCGATAAATATAGGCTAAAGGGAGAGAAGGCCAAAAAATGCAACTGTGACAGAGTCATCACTGTACTCTACAATATGAGCCGTAAAGAAACAGTCCTCTACAGTCAAAGTCTTGGGAAACTAGAGCAGACTCATAGTCAGGAGGGGAGAAAACTGTGTTTTCTTTCAAAGCATTTCACTTGGCATAGGTGTTATAAAGTTATTTACTCAGAACATAACCCAACACATTTGCTCTCCTAAGAAATAGTAATACTTTAACCTCAAAAAGCCCAGGAGGAAAATATAGCTGAAAAATGTTGTTTAAAAACTAATGTCTCATTACAGTTGATTTATCTGGCCCAATCGTGACTCAGAAGAACCAGGAGAGCATACATGTACATCTTATGCACGTCGAGGGAGCGGCAAGCTACAGCTAGATCAGTGAAATGCAATATTTATTCATAGTAAAGATTAATTAATGACTTCTAGAACAAACAGAAATTCAACCAGGCCTCACATAAGAGTTTGTTTTGAAAACCAAGGTTGTGAATGACTGCCAAAAGTTATCATTGTCTCAAATGGTCTCTATCCATGTGAAATGCATGGGCATTTTACACCTACCTTGTTCGGGTCAGGGTTGCAATGTTTTTCTATAAAGTGGTGCTCTTATTCAGAAAGTCGATGCATGGTAGATAAAGACTTTCAGCTAAGATGTACACTATCACCTCTGTGCCGTAAGCCATCAGCTCTGTGCCAGGCACAATTTCTGACAGACTATGAACACATCTTCATTCTCCCTCTCTCCCTCCCTCCTCCCTTCCCTCCCTCCCTCTCTCCCTGTCTCTCTCTTTCTCTTTGCTTTCTCCCTTTCCTCTCCCCCCCCCCGTGTGTGTGTGTGTGTGTGTGTGTGTGTGTGTGTGTGTATAGAGGCCAGAGGTTGATGTTAGCTATCTTCCAATTTCTTAAGTCAGGATCTTTCACTGAACCTGGAGCACTGATTGGCCAGAAATCCTCCTGGTTCTGTCTACCCAGCACCACATCTTGCTTTTTTCAAGGGTTTTGGGGATCTGAACTCAGGTGTTTGTGTGGTTGTGTGGCATTCCCTTTACCAACTGAGCTAACTTCTCAGTTCTATAAACACACTTTCAACATTACAATGGACTGCTTCTGTTGCCATAGATACTATGGTCATCATTACTAGAGATTATCATTTCCTTCAGTAGCAACTGCCTTCATCAAACAAACAGCAGGCTAAGACATAATCATGAAGAACAGGACCAACTTATATAAAAGTGCTACATATTATATGATATTATTCTAATGGAATGCAATAATAATGAATTCTGAACCACTTTATAGGACTCAAAGAGGTGTTTGGTCTAAAGAAACTACTCCTGCCATGGTGGCCACATGCCTGTATTCCAGCATCTGAGATGTGGGCACAGGAGGATCCACATTAAAGGACAACATGGGTTATCTACTGAGCTATGCAGTAAGGTACTGACTCAAAAAACAAAACACGAAAAACCAAACAACAACAACAACGTACCCACAGGCTGGGGAATTAGCTCAGCAGTAGAGCGCTTACCTAGTTTGTACACAGCTGGGGTTGATAGCAGGGGAGAAACGTTTGGACTGGTGAGATGGCTCAGTGGGTAAAAGCACTTACAAGCCTGACAACCCAAGTTGGGTTCCAGGATCCCAGGATCCCACTAAGAAAGTAGAGAACCGATTATCGAATGTGTTCTCTGACCTCCACATGTGCAGTGTGGCCTGCCCCTTCGCCATAATAAATAAATGAATGAACGATTGAATGAATGAATGAATGAATGAATGAATAAATAAATAAATAATACATATAAAAAGTCCAAGTTACTGAGTGTGGTGGTGCATGCCTGTAATCCCAGCACCCAGAGACAGAGGTCAATGGGTATTTGTGAATTTGAGGCGAACCTAGTCTACATAGCAAGTTCCAGGTCAGTTAGGGCTTCACACTGAGAGTCAGTCTCAAAAACACAAGGTCAAAGAGAATGACAAATACTTACAAAGACTTGTGATGTTGGGACAGCTGTCTTTGATTTTACTATCATTTTTAATTGTTCCATTTGAGCTGCTAATTGTTTTATCATCATTTCCACTTCTTGAGCACAGGTAATTATATCTGACTAGGAAGACGACATAATTTGTATTAATATTTTATAATTTTATTATCAATACCATATGTTAAGCCCTACCTGCTCCCAACCAAGTGACAATGACATTTTGCCACTCCCTGCCAAGCAATGCATAAAACACATGTTCTCAATTAGAAGTGTTGCAAATACACATATCACTGTTTAATTACAGCATGCTACTAACCGTACTATCAAGTACTAAAGAGAATCAACAACTATGAATTAACTTCTACCAATACTGTTCCACTAAGATCGAACTTAACTTTGCTGTTTCTGCCTTAATCTCTGGTCACACCAAGGTAATGTAAGTTCCTAAGGCTGCCCCCTTTGGTGAGACACCTGGTTCTCAGGAGACTGCATTATACAGAAAATGCCAGATTTTGTGAGATTAGCTCACCAAAACAGTCTGGAGGAAGATCTCATACTGTCGAATATTATACAATGCTTCCTTTAGCATGTACGGCTCAAGCTCTTTGGCCATGAGTGGGTTCTTTGACACTTTCTCAAGGATGGCTGTGTAGCGAAATGCCTGGTCTTGGGCAATCTGAAGCTGGGAGTCGATATGCTGTGTGGTGGTTGGGATTGCTTCGTGGAGAATAGCGGGCACTGTTGTCAGGGTATGAGAGTACAGGCGTGAGGGGGTGGAGAAAGAATCAGGGAACAAGAGGTCAGCAAGTAATGGTATTTTAAACATTAAAGAGTCAGATTTTCCCCACCAGATTAATAATACTAAGGCATGTTTTTCATGGTCCACCCCATGCAGAAAAGAACCTGTCGAAACAAAAAAAACCTGTCAGAATAATGATAAAAGGTAAAATCAGATCCATTTTTCTCACTAAAATATAGAAAATTTAGGTAGATTGAGGTGCCATGTGCTATATTAGCCATGCTCCTTTAGAAAAAACAATTTAAAATGTATGTATGAACCTAATCTGGACTCTGAAAATAAACAAAGCATTCTAGCAATGGAAGGCACTGCCTGACTGATGGAAAATTGATTTTTGTAACTTTTATGTTTATTTAATGTATAGGAGCATTTTGTCTACATTTATCTGTGTAGCATGTGTGTGCAGTATGTACAGAGGCCAGAAGTGGGTGCTAGATCCCATGGAATGGAGTTACAGGTTCTAGTTCATGGAATGGTTCTGAGTCACCATGTGGGTGCTAGGAACCAAACCCTGGTCCTCTATAAGAGCAGCAAACATTAAGCCAGCTCTCCAACACCCAAATTTGACTTTTTATAACAATTTTTAAAATAAAAAGTAAACAACAACAAAACCCTCATTGTGTTGGAGGTGTAACTCAGTGGTTTCCAGCCCTCAAAGGTAGGCTGAAAGAGAGAAGGCAGGCAGGGTGCTGGTTGGCTTCCCCTGTTCCTAGTTAGATCAGTGATCAGTGATTAGATAAAAGACAGTCAGGCCTTATCAATGGGCCTGCAGAAGTCTAAAATTCACATGATTACTTCTACCATTAGATTTGCTATTAGATATTTCCTAGTATTTTCAAACTTACAAATAAAGAATGCACCAAAAGGTGTGGTGGTACACACCTTTCATCCCAGCACTTGGGAGGCTGAGGCAGGTGGATTTCTGGGAACCAGAAGCAAGCCTGGTCTACATAGCAAGTTCCAGGCTACTCAAGGCTACAAACTGGTATCTATCTAAACATAAAAATAAAGCATTATGCATACAACAACATAGACGCTGTTCCTGAATTTGCATGTCTTCAAGTACCTCCGCTTTGGTCTTTTCATCCCATTAATTACACCAGCACCAGTTTTCTTTCCGAGGTAATTTTAACTTTTAAATTAATTTTCCTCCCTTTGGCTGGTATGAAGTAAACATCACACGCCAGTGAGTTAAAGAGGATGGCATCTGGGCTGCTCCTCATTCTAGTCACTGACTCAATTTCCTACACTAGCTTCATAATACAGAACATTTAAAGTTTTGCCTCTGCAAGGTAAGAACTACTAACTATTATGAAAAGCAGTTGTTTCTAACAAACAGACTGCAAATACTTTTTTTCCTTTTGGATTTTTGAGACAGAGTTTCTCTGTGTAACAGTCCTGGCTGTTCTGGAACTTGCTTTATAGGCCAGGCTGTCCTAGAACTCACAGAGATCCACCTGCCTCTGCCTCCCGAGTGTCGGTGCTGCGGTGCATGTCCTCTGCTCTGCTGTGAAGTTAAGCCTTCAACACACAGCACCTTCGGACATAGCCTGATGCATACTCACAGTCATCGATGCCTTCTCCTCCTTTCCCACAGTCTCTGTTAAACAACCGGATGCCAGTAACAATCATGGTGAGCTCCTTCAGCTGCCGTTCCTTGTCCTTTTTACTAAGAGTCAGAAACGTCCCCAGCTCAGCCTGAGGAAAAACACTCTGCAGAGCAGCTGCAAGAGATGGAGAAACAACGCTGGGAAAAGGCATCAGAACTCAGACTGTCTGTAGAGCAGGCTGTGCCTTTCTGGGGTTACCGAGATTTGATTTTATGATACAATTTATAAAGCATGCAGAGCAAAGTTCACCAAATACCAGGGCTGGGCTGCTGAAAATAATGTTATCACCTCGTGTCTCTGTCTTTATTAACTAATCAATTGATATAAACAATCTTTCTAAGTAAAAGGCTCGGAGTAAAAAAAAAAAATCTATACTTGGGGTGGAGAGATGATGGCTCAGCGGTTAAGAGCACTGACTGCTCTTCCAGAGGTCCTGAGTTCAAGTCCCAGCAACTATATGATGGCTCACAACCATCTGTAATGAGATCTAATGCCCTCTTTCTGGCCTGCTGGGACATATGCAGGCAGAATACTGTATACATAATAAATAAATAAATCTTTAAAAAAATCTATACTTTAAAATAACAATTGAAAAAATGTAATAGGAAGGCTGGATACCTTGCCTAGTCCCACATTATTTCTTGTTTTTATTTTTTTCGGGGAAGGGGGCCCCCATGTACTTAGGCTGGCCTCAAACTCAGTACATAGCTTAAGCTGGCCTTGAACTCCTGATTTTCCTGTGCCCCACCTCCCAAATGCTGGGGACTACAGACAGGCTCATTAAGTCTATCTCTGTCTTCATTATAAAGTATAAATTGGACAAGCACTTCCTGAGAATACACAGATTTCCCCTTTTAAAATCCTGATTGAATGACAGTCTCAATGTCTTGCACCCATATGGATCATTTCTTTCCAGCTGTCCCAGTCACCCTATTAACCCAGGACCCTTAACAATGCTACTAATGTTCTACTAGTGAGGTGGGATAGGTCACTGGGTATGCAGCCTCTAGGAAAATGAACACTATATCACTGACTAGAAGTACTAATCGAAGTTCCCAACTGAAACACAGTGTGGAAGGCATCTGAGAATTATCTTAAGATTTATTTTGGGGGCTGGAGAGATGGCTCAGAGGTTAAGAGCCATCAACTGCTCTTCCAGAGGTCCTGAGTTCAATTCCCAGCACCTACATGGTGGCTCACAAACATCTGTAATGAGATCTGGTGCCCTCTTCTGTGTACATAATAAATAAATAAATCTTTAAAAAAAAAGATTTATTTTGATTTATGTCTTACATGGTTGTCTTTGTATGAGTGTGTATCACATGTGTTCCAGTGCCCTTGGAGGCCAGAAGAGGGTGTTGGATCCTCTGAAGCTGGGTTACAGGCAGTTTGGGAGCTGCCTGACATGGGTGCTGGGAATTGAACTCAGATCCTCTGGAAGAGCAGCAAACATTCTTAAACACTGAGTCTATAAGCTTTTTGGTTGTTATTGGTTTTTGGTTTTCTTCTAAGTTGCTTTTTAAAATATTTTATTATTATTTTTTAGTTAGCACATAAAATAATGTTTCATCGACATTTTCGGATTGCATGATTGTACTTTGGTCATATTTACACTCCCTATTACCTCCCCCTGCCCCTCTTCTCCACTCCTCCTGCTCCCCTCAGACAGGTCCCATTCTGAATTCATGTCATACATGTATTGACTCCACTCAAGGGAGGAAAGATGGACTATTGTGTCCCCCTGCCACTCTCTCGCTCTCCCCTTGGGCTCTTTCCTCCCTCATTGCTGTCCCCTTCTACTTTCAAGTCGTACACACCTAAATAGTTCTAGGAGCCTGGGTAAGTCTGAACTTCTTATGTGTGCTGATTTTCTTTCAGACAAAAAGGAAGTTACAATCTTTAACATATTTTATAAAATACAATGGCGGGGATTAGGCAGATGGCTAGGTGGGTCAAGTGCTAGCTAGACTGGCCAGAACTGGATGAAGAGTTCTGGGTTTAGAGAGAGCCTGCCTTAGTAAAGTGGACATCAGGGAGGAAGACAGTGTCAACTCTGGCTTCCACATACACAGGCACACATGTGCACACAGGCCCCTGGCCACACAAAGGCCCAACACACCCATGAGCAGACATATGTGTAAGTACAGGGCATATGGGTTCACTATGGAATGGACCATTCCTGCTTTTTACCTGTTGCCTCTCTGACAGTCTTGATGTCTGTGGGGGACCCAAGCCCAGATCGCAGTAACACATAGCTGACAATCTTTCTGTAGAGACTTTCCAGTTCTTCTCTAGCACATGCTCTATTGTCTGTAATTTCTCTGCTAATGGCGCCTAATCTGGACTCTAAGACGCGGTGATGTTCTTCAAGAAAGTCCTCTAAAATTAGTAAATAACAGAATTTCACATCTTCAATACTTAAGACTTCTCAGACAAGGACTAAAGAAAAACTGGTTAGTGTATGGCATTTCATGGAAACAAAGGCCCTGGTACCCTGTCTTCATTGCTAGAATTGAACCCCACTCACTGAGCTACATCCCTAAACTATGACTTCCTAAGGTACAATGATGAAATTGAAAACAGTGGCTGGCACGAAACCTAAATACAGAACTCTAGTAGGAAATACTATTATAGCAATTTCAATGGAGTACTCTGTCAAAACACACATGTAAGCAGCCATAAATATGTAAACATATGTAGTACAATATTAAATATGTAGTCTATTATTCTTCTTCAATTATACTTATTTTAGTTCTAGGTGAATGTCCTCTGAATAATACTACTGATAATGCAATATTGCATTATTGTCTTAGGTTTTCTGTTGCTCTCTAAACACCATGACCAAAAGCATCTTGGGGAGGAGAGGGTTTATTCAGTTACACTTCCACATCACAGGCTATCTCTGAGGGGAGTCAGGGCAGGAACCTGGAGGCTGGAACTGAAGCAGAAGCCATAGCGGAATGCTGCTTACTGGCTTGCTTCCAGGGGTTTGCTCAGCCTGCTTTCTTGTTCAGTTCAGGGATGGAACTACCCACAATAGGCTGAACCCTCCCACATCAATCACTAATCAAGCAAACACCACAGAGACTTGCCTCCAGGCCAACATGGTGGAGTCATTTTCTCAACTGACCTTCCCTCTCTCCAGTGACCCTTGCTTGTGCTAAGCTGTCACAAACAAACTCACCAGCAAATGCATAAAGAATATATCTTTCTTTTTTCTTCCAGTGTCATGCTGTGGCTAGAGACTACCTACTGCCATAACAATTCTTGTAATTTAGTAATCACTCCCAATCATCACAGTTCAACAATGCAACATCATATCTATAATTTCAACTATGAAAGCTTTTATAAACTGGTTATGTTTTGCTTTGGAATTTCATTGTTATTAAGCAAAAATGTAAGGAATATTATTTTACATATTAGCATAACTGAACATCTACTACACAGAAAGAAAAAAGTAAAATCACCAAATAGTTGATAATGACATCTTTGATGTATACCTTAAATATAATATAAAATATAAATAGTAAATATAATAAAATATATTCTGAAGTTAAATTCCCCACAATATACTTTACATAATTAAATATTACATGATTTAAATATTATAAAATAGTAAACTAAGAAGAAGAAAAACTAAAAATTAAGAATTTTAACTTCAATGGTTTAGTTTCTAATTGTTATATATTAGTGCCATAAAGGTTAAAAACAGATCAACTTGGAAACATAATTTTATGAGCACACAGTTTTGAATTGACTTTTAGCATTCATAAAGGCAACTGACATTTTTCTCATTTGGATTTCCAACACTATTTTATTCTTAAACATGGTGAACTGTCTCTCAGAGGTCATATGTTAAAGGGTTGGTATCCAAGTCCACTCTATTATTAGGAGACGGTGGGACCTTAAAGAAATGGGATCCACTGGGAGGTGTGTGGGTCACTGGAGGTGTGCCCTTTGGGGACCCCCTGTCCCATCTTCTCTTTTGCATCCCAATCATGAGGTAAGTGTCTCAGGCTCATGTTTCTGCCATGATGTGCCTCCATGGCCCAAAAGCAACAGGGCCATCAAAGCACGGACTAAAAGCTCCAAAGTTGGGATCAAACAAGCTTTTTCTTTGTGTAACTGATTGTCAGAAGTATTTCATTCATAATAACAGAAGGCTGCCTAACAGATCAGAGATGAAAATATCAAGACTGACAAAATTAATTTCATTAAACAATTAAATCTATTGTCAACCAAATTAAATTTTTCTTACCTAAAATGCAGTATTTTAAAACCCCTTTTAAAATGTATGAAAATAGGAATGTATGTTACCTCGGCTTGTGTAATTCATATCAAAGTAGACCTGCATCTTAATGGTGTCCAGGGATGGATTTTTCCTGTCCAATAGTCGAGCCACACAAAGCTGGAAGAGAACACCGCATGAATGCTTCTACTATATTTTCTGAAACACTCCAGTGGTTGGTTTGTTAGTGTTTTGAATTTTGAGACAAGGTCCATATAGCCCAGGCTGGTCTCAAACTCACTATGTAACTGAGGATGACCTTGATCTTAATATCCTCTTGCTCCCACCTCCCTCCCCATTGCTCAAATTGTCACACCTGGTTTTATGCAGTGAATGCCTGGGTATCTAATGCAAGGCTTTATGCATACCAGGCAAGCAGTCTATCAACTGAGGTTTACTCTTCTAAGTTATTTTCAGAAAGAGAAGACAATGGGCAGAGCATGATGGTATACTCCTGCAATGCCTGCATCTCAACTCGGGAAACAGCAGCAGGAGGACCTGCACAGGCTTCAGGCCAACCAGAACTACAAAAAGAGAGACAGAGACAGAGAGACACAGAGAGGGACAAAGAGAAGGGGGAGGGGAGGGAGACAGGAGAGGAACAATAAAACCATCACAGCAGGGGTCCTGATGCTCAGGCAGCAACCTCTTTTATTGTAATTTTTTCTTCCTCAAGGACCTCAGGACTTACAGTTTCCTCAATCAACATAGTAAGTTCTCTCCCAGGTCTAACTGAAGGCAGGAAGCCTGACGTGTTGGTGAGGTTAAGCTGTCAAGATGTGAGTATATTTTCCATAAAGCTTGTACTCTAGTCTAGAACTCTCCCAGAATTCCTGTTTATTATTTGGGATTGATTAGCACCCTGCTGATGGTAGAGGTCACATTTGATAAAACACTTCTGCAGTTACCCTCATCATCTCCTCACGTCTCCATTTCTACTTCAGTTTCTTAATTTCTTCTGCTCTGCTCTCCCAGCACACACATAAATGAGGCATGCCCTTCCTCTGCCTCTCTAGACTTGGAGGATCACCTGAGCATTTCTTTCCTTCCCATCTGGCCTCCTTGGCTTCCTCCCACCCAATCTCTGCCCTTCATACACCTTGGCCTCCATATACTGCTGTTGGAAGGCACACAGCAGCATCACTCACAACCCATCTCCCAGCCTCACCAGTCCTGCTCTCCTAGGAGTACAAGACTAAGCAGCCTGTCTGTGCACCTAGATCACTAGCAGGGTGAGGATAGGGGGTGGAGGGTAGGGATGGGGGTTAGGAGTGATGTGTAGTGGACTTTACAAATCAAAAGGTTTCATCATCCAGTGGCTTTTAAGTGAGAAAAACAGGAAACCATTATTGTTGTCAAGATTACCATGAATTTGCCGGGTGATGGTGGTGTTCGACTTTAATTCCAGCACTCAGAAGGCAGAGAGGCAGGCGGATCTCTGTGAGTTCGAGGCCAGTCTGGTCTACAGAGCAAGTTCCAGGACAGCCAGGGCTGTTACACAGAAAAACCCTGTCTTGAAAAACAAAAACAAACAAACAAAAGACTACCATGTACTCTGAGAAGTTGTACATATATCGTATTAAACGTATACTGAAATAGAGGCTTTCTAACTCAGCTGAGTTAGGAAGAAAAAAATCAAAACCTCTTTCTGGGCCACTCCTTGAATCTCCTCCATAACTTCTATAGTTTCTGACTATCACGGTCATTGCCCTACTGCTAAGAACAGCATTTACACCACACTTAAAGTCAACAAGGCCAGCTCCAGGCTGTCCTGTGGGCTCATGGAGTCCCTGAGGCATCATTCTGGTAAGACCCACCCCTCCACCCCCAAGCTCCATATCTCTTCCCCACCCTTACCACATCTGCAGAGAGACCTACTGTCTCTCCTTAAGGTTGTGAGAGAAGGTGGGGATGAGTGAAATGTTCCCCCATCATTTCTGCGTGTTAACAAAATCTGCGTGCACACAGGCTTGGGGAAGTTCACTTCCAGTCCTTTGTGTGGAGAAAGGAAACAAGTTCCCTAAGGCCAGGACAGAAAGCAATGTCGAATTTTAGGGGAACCCAGAGGAAGGGACTAAACTGGAGTCTCAAACTTAAGACACTGAACACTACAGAAGTCTAAAGTCCTCATCCCCTTTTCTTCTAAAAATTGGTTTTCAAGGACATTTACTTGCTTGACAAGATCATTTTTGCTTTGATTTTAACACAATTACATGGAATCCAGTATATGGCTCTTAAGTTAGAACTGTTTAAGTCCATCCACACTACAGGTATATTATAGAGCAGCTGTTGATATCTCAGTGTAAGATACAGAGCAGGGTCTCACCAGAACGCTGGGCAGACAACGTCAGTCTACATCTGGGCCTGACTGTCCCTACTAACACAGACCCATAGGTTTGCATTATATGTGCTAGGGCCACCTTCAATTCCATTTGACCAGTAAATATAACCATCTGGTAAAGGGTCAGAGAAATTCTTATTTTTTGGATAGAAAGTCACAACAGATCTGACTGGAACAACTATTTTTCCCTCTGTCTTTCCTCTTCTTCCATCAGGAGGTATGGCAATTACTCTGTGACACGAAGGGAAGCCAAGGATGAGAGCTCAGGAAGCCAGGAACAACATATGTACCTCCCAATTTTGTTCCATTAGAAAATAACCCCTCAAACTCACTCTGTAGACCAGACTGGCCTCCAACTCCCAGAGATCCGCCTGCTTCTGCCTCCTGAGAGCTGGGTCTAAAAGCATTTGCCACCACTGCCCAGCTACTTTGTGTTTCTTTATAACGTTTCTGAAGACAATGACGGATAATACAAATTTTGTATTTAAAATTGAAAGTAAATAATCCCAAACACAAGAACTGTCAATCACCTTAACAAGTTTCTGCACATCACTTTTGATGAGGGTCCTATCCATGTTAAAGCCATTGCTTGGATCCAGGACAACAGCTTTCACCTAGAAACAGAGCATACTAAGTAATTTTATTTCATATTATGAAATTAATTCATTTCCATTTTTAGCCAACTGCCTTGACGTTCACCTAGTTTTCTTATTACCCCACTCACTAGTGTTTTCATTAAGGTCTGGAGATAGAAAACAATAAGCATCAAACTTGAATATGGGCTAGAAAACCACATACCAAAAAGGCTGAAAGCAATGGTTACAGTTTTAGAGCAGGAAGCTATGGCATATCTCATGTTTTAATTGTGTGTTGTTTCCCAAACCCAGAACACAGAAACCAAATCAAGGGGTAACTGTTAAAATATATATTTGAACAAAAATATACGTTAAAACTTCACAGCAGAACATTATCAAGGTTTCTAAGCTTCCCAGCATCCCCCAAATCGGTCACTATAAATCTACAGCATGCTTTACAGACTTGGAAAAGATGTTTTTCACTAATTCATCTGATAATTTCAACGTGTTTTTAACTAAAAACACGTAGAAAAGCTCCCAAGAATTTTAAAGAAAAAAACTTGGTATCATATTTTTAAGATTTTTGATAAAACAGTACTTTGCAAAGTTAATTATTCTTACCATAAAAGCAACCACTGTTTCAGAAGCAATCTCTCCATGGGTTGCACATTCTTGTCCTATTTCTCGTATAATATTCTTTATAACACTTTCTGCTTGAGTGGGAGGCATTGTGGCTAAATAAAGCAATAATTTTTTTTAGTAATTTTGCTGATATATTTTCCTCTTTAGAATCCATTATTAGATCTGGAATAACCATAATGTCTACTGAATTATTACTATTTAGTTATGATCTAGTTCCCTCCTTTTCTTCCATTTTAAATGACTTTATTAATGACAGAGAGTAACTGGGACTTCCCCGTTATTTAAATGATGCCACCATCAAAAATATGTATCGTGACATTTAAAAACAAAAAATATCCAAGTATGATGGAACATGCTTTTAATCCCCAGTACTCGGAAGGTAGATAAAGGCACATCTCTATGAGTTTAAGTCTATCCTAGTCTACATAGTGAGACCCTGCCTCAAAAACAAAATACAAAACAGAAAAAAAAATTGAAGCTTAACAGAATTTGGGAGAAAAAATGAAAAAAACAAAAAACAAAAAAACAAAAACCCTAATACCCCATCTGTGTAGGCAGCAAGAATACATTCATTCTCGCCCAGGCTGGCCTCGAACTCACAGAGATCCACCTGACTCTGCCTCCTGAGTGCTGGGATTACAGGCGTGCGCCACCACCGCCTGGCATCAATACATTCTCTAGAGGACCTTTCACAACTGTAGTATAATTTCATAACTGTAAGAAGTTTTTGTTTGTTTGTTTGTTTGTTTTTCTCGGACTATTCCAACCTTGGGATATGGACTCTAACAAAAACATTAAAAGCAAACAATGAAAATGTGAGAGTTATGAACCTCGGAAAAAGAACTGGCTATAATTTCATCTACTATAAACTAGGGAAGTGGTCATTGTAAGCCAGGGTTCCTGATTTTCCCCTATCAGTTAACACGGGGAACGGTCAGGTAAAAGGAAAGCAAGGCAGGAGCGCTCTGAGGGACCACATCTACCGAGGACAAGCCCCTCATCTCTTTGAAAGCCAGTTTGCTCATCCGAAAAGAATGGGTGTGGTTAGAAAAGTTCGCGGCCGGGCACAAGTACCCAAGCAACGCGCTAGAGCGAATATCTGGGGGAGAGTCTGAGACCCGTCGGCTACAGCCAGAGCGAGCCGCTCGGTCCTGCGCGCTTGCGCAGAGCTGGAGGCCGACCACCCACCCCTGGCAGTTACCAACCACCAGCACCAGCTCCGTAGCAGTCGGACGTCCGTCTCCTCTCCGGGTACACCCGCCGTTTAAAGGTCAGGAGTTCCCGGGGCTCTGGCCCCTGCCGGAACACCAGCCAGCCGCGGCTCTCCCGGCCAAGCCCAGAGCCCTAGCAGCCGACGCGTAACCGTGGAGACCGAACGCGACGCCAGAAGTTGGGGGCGGGGCCTGGGCTTGGGGGTGGGGCCAGAGGGCGGGGCGAGCGGAGAGCAAGGAGGAGCCACAGGGGTGGGGCTCCCGGGGTGGAGCCTTGAGAAGAAAGGTGTGGGTTTCTTCTCAATCTCCTCAGAGACAAAGCCAAAGAACTCAAGTCTGGGCGAGGAAGGTGTTTTCGCGACAACTCAGTATTAAGACAATGGAACACGAGTTCTGAAACAAATGTTGGGCGTACAGACATACTGTACGTGTTAACTTGCTAGCGTGGAAACACGGAAAACACATCCGTTAACGAGAATGAGGAAGCCTAGGGTTCTTGGAGTTATCAATGTTCATAGTTTTTTCAAAGGTATGCTTTCATTTCTTTTGCTCAAAGGAAGTCTGTATGCTGGTGCTCCAAAATGCCAAAATAAAACTTTTCATTCGGGAAGTGTATTCAAACCAGATGTGGTGATGCAGGCCCACACAGTCCTATAGCCCTTGGGATGCTGAGATAGGAAAATGCAGAGGTTTTTGTTTGTTTGTTTGTTTGTGTTTTTTGAGACAGGGTTTCTCTGTGTAGTTTTGGTGCCTGTCCCGGACTTGCTCTGTAGACCAGGCTAGCCTCGAACTCACAGAGATCCGCCTGGCTCTGCCTCCCGAGTGCTGGGATTAAAGGCGTGCGCCACCACCGCCTAGCGAAGATGGAGGGTTTTAAGACACCCTACAATGTATAGTGAGACTCTGCCTCCATCACCCAGAAGATGCAAGTAAGGAAACCTCTGTGTTTGGAATTGGGATAATTTTTTTTTTTAAAGAGAAGGTAGCACTGTGTAGTCTTGGATGGTCTGGAACTGGACATTTAGACCAGGCTGGTCTAGAATTCACAGAGATCTACCTGCCTCACCACCCCCCTCCCCCAAGCGCTGGTCATGTGCCACCATGCTGGGTCAATGATGGTGGTTTTGATTCTTAAAAATGTTTGTTGCAGGGTTGGAAATAGGACTCAGAGGTTATGAGCACTGGCTGCATTGCCAGAGGACTGGGTTTGATTCCCAGTACCTACAAGGCAGCTCATAACTGTCTGAACTCTAGTGCCAGGGGAGCCAACTCCCTCTCCTGGTTTCTGCAGGTGGGAGGTCCACAGACATGCTCCCTGGCACAACACCCATACACATAAAATAAAATAATAGTACTGTTTTGTTAGGAGGACATAATGAGCAGTACTTTTTATTGTTTATTGTATCTAGTTATTTTTTAGAAGCACAAGAAACAACACACCCGTGAAGGTCACAAACAGCCTGCAGGAGTCACTTCTCTCCTACCACCTTTTCTGGCTGAGATATCCCAAACAATTCTTCTTGTTAACTTTGTTGCTGTGATGCACACCATGACCAAAAACAGCCTGGGGAAGATCGAGTTTAGATAGCTTCCATTTACAGATGAGGGAAGGAAAGGCAGGAACCTGGAGCAGAAGCCATGGAGGAACAGGGCTTACTGGCTTGCTCACTAGCTTATGTTTAGCTAGCTTTCTTTTTAAAAATGTTTTTAAATTTTTATTTATGTATTTATTAATGTGTGTGCATGTGTCTGGTAGGGGCTCCCAAGGAGGCCAGAGAGGCCATCAGATCCTTTGGAGATGGAATTACAGGCACTTACTTGTAAGCCACTTGATGTGGATGCTTTGACTGAACTATTATCTTCATGGCTTCGCATCAAGTGCTCTTCATAGCTGAGCCTTCTCTCCAGCCCCATAGCTAGCTTTTGTATGCAGCCCAAACCCACCTGCATAGGACTGGTGCCACCCACAATGGGCTCTGCCCTTCCATATCAATAACCAATCAAGACAATCTCTTACAGATATGGCCTCAGGCCAGTCGGATCTGACCAATCCCTCCACTGAAGGTCTCTCTTCCCAGGTGACTATAGGATGTGTCAAGTTGACAATAAAAACCAACCAGGACATGAACATTATTTTGAAGGGACAAAAGCCAGGCCTAAACAAAGATTAAAAATAGAACCTAACCAACAAAGTTCTGTTTAATTTTGCTGAGTTTATTTCTCTCCTTTTTTTCAGACAGGATCTTGCTGTTTTGCAGGGTGATCTCCATTTTATCATCCTCCGCCTCAGCCTCTCAAATGCTGGCATAAAAGTGTGCACCATCACAGCTAGCCAGAGTTTTATGTGTGTGTGGTATGTGCATGTGTGTATATGCATGCTCACGTACCTGTGGGCACGTGGCTGGTACATGTGCAATGTATGCGTGTGGAGGTCAAGGAGTGACATTGGGTTTCTTCCTTCCTTGCTGTCCACCTCATATACTGAACCAATAGTTCCTGCTTTCAGTTCGTTTGGTACTTAGTTGGCAGCAGGATTCTTCTCTACCTCCTATGGGATGAGATTGCAGGCAAGCCACCACACCCATCTGCCTCTTTAGGTGGGTTCTGAGGACCCTCAAGATTGTGTAGCAAATGCATTTTGCTGCTGCTGCTGTCTTAGGGTTTGAAATCTTTCTAGCTTGCTTGCTTTTTCGTTTCTTTTTTTCTTCTTCCTGCCTTCAGTGATAGGGATCAAACTTATTGTCTACAGATAGTTAAGTGCTGTGTCACACAGCTGAATCACTGTCCCTAACTTTATCTTCTCCTGAGATAGAAATGCCTAGCTGGGTCCAGCTGAGGTCAGCCAACCCCCAGCCAAGCTGAACATGTGTGATGAGTGTTAGTTTAAGCCGCTGGACATGGGTATGGTTTAGTAAAGTCTTACAGTTGTAGTTTATTGGTAACCTTTCAATGATCTAAATTTTCATTTATACTACAGATAGTAAGCTAGGCATACTGGCCCACAGCTGTGATCCCAGCATCCAGGAAGCTGAGACTGGAGAGCCAGGGTTCAATGCCAGCCTGGACTTTGTAATAAAATCCCACCATAAATAAGCCTCTACTACTGTTGTGAAAAGTGTGATAATGTTCATGTAGCACTTGGTACAGTGTCTATAAATAAACTATGGACTTGGGTGCTATGATCATCGCTGTTATGACAGATTGGACTTCTAGTCTTTATGGAACTAAGTTTTCCTTGCTCTAATATGGCATCAATTTAAAAAGAAGCTAGAATACGTTAAGAGAAGAGTAAAAAGAATCTTGTCAGGAAAAACGAGAAGGAATTGTATATGTCTTGAAAAAAAAATGAAGGCAATAAAACTATTCTTTTTGCCAGAAAAGAGTCTGGGCTTTGTTTGTTTCAGAAGACCAGGTTAGAAATCTACGTACAGTGATGGATTTAACTTAAAAGAAAATAAAAGTAGGACTGGCAAATTTTGAGTAAATGCTATTCTGTTGGAATTTTTTATCCCCAGCTAAACGACTGTGGAAGATGGGTGTGCCAGAGTATCCCATAAGCAAGCCAGAGAAAGCTGGAGAGGCCAGTGATGCCTGACTATGTTTGGGTTACATTGCAAAGTGGAATAGGAACTTTACAAAAAGGGAGACAAGGTCTTAAAGAGGGTGGTTTACTCTGGGGAGCTCCCCACATTCAGTGAGACAGAAAGCGAACAGCAGACTATGGGAACCAGAGATGCTTAGAAAACTGGCACCATGATTTCAGTAACAGCCATTTTCAAGAGCAGATAAAGAGGAGGCACCCAGTGTAACAACAGCATCACCGAAGGAAACAGTGGGAAAACCCTCTCTTCTTGGTGCTAGATGTTCGGGCTCGACATTTGACAGGGCAGTTGCAAGATGCTGTTTCATAATACCCTGCTTAGGGCTGGAGAGATATCTCAAGCATGAGGACCCGAGTTTGGATCCTAGCACCCACATAATAAGCCAATGGGGTCCCACTTGTGGCTGTAACCCTGTCACCGAGGGATGTGGAGACAGGAAGATAATTGGGGCTTGCTGGGTGCAAGCGAGTCAGAGACCCTGTCTTAAAGAAACAAGGTAGAGAATGATGATATTCCAGGCCCACTTCTGGCTTCTGTGCATGTGTAGGCATGCACACCCTCACACAGATGAACACACACACCACATGCATGGGGAAGGGAGAGGGGCTCAACGATGCTTGAGCAGCCTGCGAGCCTACATGAATCCCAGTCCTGGGAAACTCCCAGCAGTGACACTACACCACAGACTTAAGTAAGTTCCCCAGGATGCGGCCAGACTGTGGGCAACTGTGCAGTATTCAGCACGCTAGAAACCTGCACACAGGCAGAGTCCTCTGCAGGGGACCTTCTGCACAGTATTAAGACTGCGAGGCAGGTCCGTGAGGGTAATTCCTGGAAGATTAATTGAATGGGCAAACCCCTAGACTGGGCAGCATCTTCCAGCAGCAATCTAGAGCTTTTAAAAGGTTTGAGGGAAAGGCAGTGCCTGCCCGCCTCCACCCCTTGCTGGTAAGTGCATCCACTGTGCTCCTGCCGCTTCCGCTGCCGCTGACAGAGCCCAGCTTGTGTAAGCTTTCCAACATGAGATCAGCAGCTCTCCAGGATTCCCCCAGGCCTTCAGCACCAGATTGAAACTGCTGAGACATCTGGCCTCTTGGAACGCCATGGTTCTGAACCTCTCTGCTGTATAGATGGCCATTGTTGCTTCCCTTTATAACATCTATCAGTTCTGTTCCCCTAGAGTGCCCTGAAATCCTTGATAATGGTTGTTCGGTTGGAAGCTCTGCTTGGGCCCCACTACCCCCTATTCCAAACCCCGCCCCTCCCAGAAAGCCCGCCAAGCCACGGCTCCTCCCCCAGAGCTGTTCAAGACTCCGCCTATAGGGTATTTAAACTGATTGTTGGCCATGTGGTTCTCTCGCTCCTCTCCCCGTCTCAGGGAGCTGGAAAAGGTCACCTGGGTACTTTTTGCCCAATAAAGCTGGTCTTTTATTGATTTGGCTTACTGCATTGGCAGAGAGACTTCATATTGGGGTATGGAAACCTTTCAGAGGTTGTTAGTGCTCACTTTATAATTGTTTACTCCACAGTGCATGTGCTGTGGAATAAACAATTATATCTGTTGTATATGTCACATTTTATAATTAAAAGTAAAGATGCAATGTTAAAGAATGTCTCTACATTTAATGATGCCTTTTGACTGCCAACCACTAAAATAGAGTCGTATTTTAACAAAAATTGTTAAAAGTTTAAAAGTACATTGTGCTTTTTACACTGTTTCTCCATTGTTCTCCATTATTAGCAATCTGCTACAGAGCAATTAGCCTATTTTTTTTTAAACAGCCATGATGATGACCTAATAATAAATGCCATGTACCAAGTCTGAAACTGAGCATCACAGAGCTGGTGTTAGCTGCCTCTTTTTCATTTTAACTTTTCTTCTTTATGAAGAAGCTGGATAAATGAGAAGATGTGTCTTCAGGGAAACAGTGACAGAGGAATTATGAAGTAAGTAAGACTAAACAAGCTACCTTTATTCTAGAGTCTCCGAGGATGCGCATAAGCTATTATCTCAGGATTTTAAAGCCTCTTCCTCACCAAGACTCCGCTGTAGAGGTTACTTACATGAGCACTATTATGAAAAGGCAGGAAAAAATAACATGGTTGGATGTTCTGGCATGGAAATAGCACAGCTTTTTAAGTTCCTTTATTGGACTCCTCAAAAGGGGCTTTTTTTTTTTTTTTTTTTTTTTTTTTTGGTTTGTTTGTTTGACTTCAGCTGCCTGAAAGGGTTAAAATGAACAGTAAAAACCACTAGTACTTCCTTTCCTGTCTCTTGGTTGCAGCAATCAGTCAGTGGGTCAGGAGCCCTCAGGATCTGATTTCCATATCCAAATCAAGGGGAGGAGGAATTGCCGCCTACAAGCCTGTTAGCTCCTCCTCCTCTTTCAGGAATAACTAGAGACACTAAAACAAAATGAAAAAGAAGCGAACCCATGGATTATATTGTGAGCATGTGTCAGATTCAGAAGCCAAGTCGTTTCACGCATGTGACCCTGACAGGAACCCGTGTGCTGTTAGGGCCCCAGATGCAGAGGTTCCTAGCGGTAGAGACCAAGCATGCTCAATTAAGAAAATGCCTCCATGACACTTGGCTGTTGGCAAGGCTCTAGGGCATTTTCTTAATTAGTGATGGATGGGGAAGGGCCCAGGCCATTGTGGATGGGGTCACTCTGATTAGGTGGTCCTGGGTTCTATAAGAAAGCAGACTGGGCTGGAGAGATGGCTCAGAGGTTAAGAGCACTGACTGCTCTTGCAAAGGTCCTGAGTTTAATCCCCAGCACCCACATGGTGGCTCACAACCATCCGTAATGAGATATGGCTATGGCACCCTCTTCTGTGTACATAATAAATAAATAAATCTTAAAAAAGAAAGAGAGAGAGAGAGAGAGAGAGAGAGAGAGAGAGAGAGAGAGAGGAAGGAAGGAAGGAAGGAAGGAAGGAAGAAAGAAAGAAAGAAAAGAAAAGAAAGAAAGAAAGGAAAGAAAAGAGAGAAAGAAAGGAAAGACAAAGAAAGAAAGAAAGAAAGAAAGAAAGAAAGAAAGAAAGAAAGAAAGAAAGCAGACTGAGGACAGGTCCTGGTCCCACTGCCTGGCTGGCTTTTTGGAACCTAGGGCCTATGCTGGGACACTTTGCTCAGCCTGGGTGATGGGAGGAGGGGACTGGACCTGCCTCAACTGAATCTACCAGGCTGAGCTGAATCCCCAGGGGAGTCCTTGCCCTGGAGGAGGTGGGAATGGGGGTTAGATTGGGGGAAGGGCAGGGGGGGGGGCGAGAGGAGGGAGGACAGGGGAATTCATGTCTAATATGTAAATTAATTATAAATTTTTTTTAAAAAAAGAAAGCAGACTGAGCAAGCCACTCCGTGGCTTCTGCATCAGCTCCTGACTCTAGGTTCCTGCCCTGCTTGAATTCCTGTCCTGACTTCATTGGATGATGAACAGTGATGTGGAAGTGTAAGCCGGATAAACCCTTTCTTCCCCAGGTGGCTTGGGCCATGGTGTTTCATCATAGCAATAGTAACCCTGTCTAAGACACTTGCTATGCTAAACCAGGGGCACTCCCATGATGGACTTCAATACACCCTTCTTATTTGTTTTATACATGTGGAAAGTGTTATTGTGTAGTCTCTCTCTCTCTCTCTCTCTCTCTCTCTCTCTCTCTCTCTCTCTCTCTGTTGTACTGTGTGTATTGGTACATGCAGTGAATGGGTGGATGCCTACACTGGTATCATACCTCTTTCCCCAGCAAGTATACAACTGCATACCCATAAATTCAATTCTGTTAATCAAGAATTTTACAGAATTCAAGAAGCTGCTATTTTATTAGACCAGATGGATTAAGATAGACCTCAACAGGCTGGATAATTCCAAGGTCTATATATGAGATGTATCTGTAGATGCTGGCCACAAACCAACTACTTTTGGTTGGAGTATGAAGATGAGGGACATTGCCCAGCAGCATGTCTACATTCAGGAAAAGCCATCCATACATCCTGACAATACTGAATGCCTATGCATGTTTGTGTGTGAATACAGACTAGGCATTGGGCTATACATTTTGTTTCCAGATAATGTAATTTGGGATTCTAAATGGCAGAAATGTCACTGAGGAACCTGAATGAAGGGACAGAGTACAGAGCCACATGTCTGTGGTCACTGTCACAGATCCTAAACCTGCTTGTCATTGCTGCCAAGGCCAGTGTTAGAGACCAAGAGTCACGTTTGTAGTTGATCAACAAGCTGTTCACTAATTCATACTAAATCCCCAGGTAGGTGTTTGTTTTCATTGTTTTGTTTTTTGAAACAGGGTTGCTCTGTGTAGTTCTGGCTGTCCTGGAACAAGCTCTGTAGACCAGGCTGGCCTCGAACTCAGAGATCCACCTGCCTATTTTACTTTTCAATATGAACTACTATTTTTTACTCTGATGGCACACTTTACTTAAAAGATGCTTCCCTGGCTTCACTTTTGGGAGACAGTTGGTCTCTGCCCTCTACTGAACCCTTAGCTTATCTGCCCATGTAGAGGGTCTAGTGTTCTCCACTAATTCTTGTGATTACAGCGTTCATCAGAAGCACAAGGCCCTAGTGTCAGTGATTATTAGTGAGAACAGATGAAGCAGTTTATTCCAGTTGAACACACTTTTCCTGATAACTTCACTTTAACATACCAATCATCTCTATTCGTGATAAAATTAGCTTGTCAGAAAATCTTCCATAAACAGGTATTTGTGATATTGTCTTATAGATCAAGGCCCTGTAATCTGTGTAGTCTGTAGGCTAAATCCCACCTTTGCCTATTTTTGTACAGCTTTCTGACCACTGTGATAAAATGCCTGAGAAAATCAGTAAAAAGAGGTAGATTTGTTGGGCCCATGGCTTCAGAGGTATCAGTCAATTGTAACTTGGCTCCATTGATCCTGGCTGATGAGGACCAGGAGAACTTCTGTGCTTTTTCTGAACAGGGCATGAATGGTGCTCCCATGAACTCTGAACAATGTGGCTGCCCGCCTAAGACCTGCAAAGACCACACCAACTGACATGCCAACATGGATAGAGGGTGACTTCATAAGTCACCTAGGTGAAGAGCTACAGACAGTCAGACCAGGCTCATAGAGAGATGAGCCCGATAGGTCATCTGATCCAAAATGGTTAGCCCTAAATATATGACATCTGAGCAACTCCAAATGGGCACAGTGTGTGTGTGTGTGTGTGTGTGTGTGTGTGTGTGTGTGTGTGTGCGCGTGCGCATGTGTGTGAATAAAACAATAATTATAGAAGAGGTCATGACCTTGAGAGTGAGTGGGGGACACAGGAGTTGAAGGGAAAGTGAGGAGTAGAAACAGTAAATACAGTACTCATGTATAAAATTCTAAATATATTTTTTTCTTTCTTTTTTTTTTTGCCAGAGCTGAGGACCGAACCCAGGGACTTGCACTTGCCTAGCAAGTGCTCTACCACTGAGCTAAATCCCCAACCCCCTAAATATATTTAAAAACTTAAAAAAAAAAAAAACAAACGTTAGTTTTCAGTGAACAGGGTTTTAGAAATGTCCTATAGGCTCAGGTGTTCTTTCACTTTAATTTAGTGATTGCTGACACCAGTGGTCCAGAACTTCACAGGACACGTGTCAGGTACAGAGGACTCTTGATCCCTAATGTCTATAGAAACTTTTCTTGGGAATCCTCTCTGAATTCTTTATATGCAAGGCCAGAATTTAAAATTTGTCTTAGTATATTTGATGAAAAGTGATGTTTTTGTTAACCAGACAGCAGTCTCTCTACTGCAGGTCACACTCCACAGCGCAAACAATCTAAGAACATGCTCCTTTACTTATTTTCAACTGCAACAAATGTGAGTGTGGTTACGCGTCTGATGTGGAAATGAATCAAGTCAGGTACAGTAGTAGGTTTTGACTTCCTCTAAGCACTCTTTCCCTTCCTAATTAGTTTGTCCTTTCTCTACAGTTAGAGGTGGTGCTCACAGTGCCTTGGAATATGCTTTTAAGTGTTTTGGTTTTCCATGAAAATGTTTACAGCACGGAAAAGCAGAGGGAGAGAAGACAGCAAAGAGCAACATGACCTGTGAATGTTTGAAAATGCCATTTGAAATTCATTACTTTGAAAACGACAAAAAAAAGGGGGGGGGGGCTGGAGAGATGGCTCAGAGGTTAAGAGTACTACTGGTTGCTCTGTCCTGAGTTCAATTCCCAGCAACCACATGGTGGCTCACAACCATCTATAATGAGATTTGGTGTCCTCTTCTGGTATGCGGGCAGAACATTGTATGTATAATAAATAAATAAATCTTAAAAACAAAACAAAAACCAATGCACACAAAATAAAAATAAATAAATTAAAAAGAAAATGACAAAAAATAGAAAAAAAACAGAAATTTATAACTTCTATGATAATTTTAAAAGTCAATTAAAAATTCTTACAGCCATATAGTACTCTGAACAAATATCAGTAAGTGGTATTGAGTATATTTATTCAGCTTTGGAACGCTGTCTTTTGGGGTGCCATATCAGCTGATGTCTAGTTAGTATTCTTTGCACTGTCCTGAGGAAGATGGGAAGGTGTTTTCTTTCTTTCCGGCAGAATGAAGTCGGCATGTCCTGGGGAGAGCTTGGGGAAGGTGTAATTGATGTACTTCTGAAACGCTGCCCTGGTCTCCTGTAATTCCTCCTCCAGGAAATCTTTCCAGTTTGTCATGATTCCCAGCTGCCTTGCCACAGACACCAGCTCCCCCTGGGTGTTGACGAGCTTGTCCATCACATTGTCAAGGTTGGCCTGGTGTGTTTTCTCCGCTTCCTGAAGCACCACCTGCACTTCTTCTTGCTTCTGCCTCTGAGCCAGGCCATAGTAGGCGTTCATTTCATGCTCCTTTGCTTTGATCAGCTGGCCCAAGCTTGTCTTCTGGTCTTTAATAGTCGTTACACCAGTACTCACAAATTCCTCCACGGCCTTGCTGCAAAAGATCATACAGGTTTACAAATTAGATTGACTAGCCACTAAAAACACAATGAATTTATCATTAGTTACAGAAGAGTCACCAACTCGAGAAACCTGGTATACATGAGCTTTCAGAATATATTAGCTATCAATAATCTGAGGGTTCTCAGACCATGCTACTCAATGATCTGACCTCTGGTTGCTTGTATTTATATATATATATGGATACATACAGATATGTAGACAGATAGACTATAAATGGTACGATATAGGAGCTAACCCTATTGAACTGTTACCATGCGCCAAGCTGACAGGCTTTTGTGTCTATATTAATCAGCAACTCCTGAAATTCAGTTAAGTCAAGCCAAGATTACGCCTGGTTCAAGATGAGGACACGATGGCTCTGAGCAGTTAAGTAACTGGTCAGAGTTCACTTATAAGTGATGGTGGCAACATCAGCACCATGGCCCAGGCAGTCTGAGTCCAGGGCAATGCTCTTAGTCAGTATGATGCACTGCATGGACTTCTGGAATTAACCTAGTTTGAGTAAGGTGTCTGAAGAACAAAATACCTACAAATGTTGGGTTAAAGTCCTGATAATTTGAAATGAAAACCCTCCCCATCTCCTCCCTTCCTGGTGCCTCCAACACAAATGAAGCCTTTTCAAGACTCACTTCATGCTGTTGTCTAAAATCAACCTTCAAGGTTGAAATTCTCTTCTTTTTCCTAGTTCCTTCAGCCTGACTTCAAAGCCGAGAGACCTTTCTAACGCTGATGGAACCTCATTGATCTCTAGTTACCACATGGCTGGGTTATATCCACTATTAACAGCAAGGGTGAGTGCTTAGCGCTTAACGTGTCCTCGGGACTAGTCTAAGCATTTTACACGGATGCTCATTTAATTTGCAAAGGAACCCGCCGAGGCCTGTTACTATTTTTACTTACACTGTTATTATTCTCTTGTGATGGGTAAGGAGTGTGAGCTCAGCAAGACCCTTAGAACTATTCACTGTCACACATGTCACTGAGGAAGCAGAGGGGTGGCTCTCTAAGCCACTACTTGCTTCAGTCTCATAAGAGGTCCTATAAAATGTTTCGTCGGTAAGAAAGCAACATTTAAGAATAGTATTCTGGTAACCGTCAGAAAGCTAAACCTTAGTGTGGTGAGTCAGAGAGATCACCCCATATCATTCTGCAACCTTCTGGGGTACAAAGAGGGTGTGAACTAGTGATGGACCAAGGTCAGAGCTAGGAATCAAGACAGAAAAGAACAAACCCAGGAAACAATACAAAGCCCTAATTGCCAGCATCTAGGACTGTTGGGATACAGGCAACCCTGCCAAGGAGGAACCAGACTTGGCCTCTGGATCTAGACGCTGGAAAGGAGAATGGAGGCATCAGTAACAGTAGCCATGCTGTAGGGAGTTTGAATTCATACTCGTACACATCCTCAGGATGTAGCCTGGTGTTTTATTAAACCAATGGGTTGTGAGTGAGGCTAGGACCAAGCCCTCTAGGGCCTAGGGAAGAAAAAGCTGTGTTGTCAGCTCCAGAGAGGCTAGCTAACAGAGAAAGACTCCAGGAGGGACACATGGATGACCCTGTGAAGGAGAAGTGGATGAGATCTACATGAGTGGACTGGGTGTGGGGGGTGGCAGAGGGCAAGGAGTGGGGGATGAGAACATAGGAAATGGGAGGGTTGGGCTGGAACAGGGACAGAGTGGGAGGGCAGAGAGGGAGATACCAAGATAGATGAGGACATCGTGGGAATAGGAAGAGGCAGGGTGCTGGGGAGGCTCTCAGGAATCCACAAGGATGACCCCACCTTGGAGTGCTGGCAGTGGTCTAGAGGGTGCCTGGACTGGTCTACTCTGGTGACCAGTCTAGTGAATACCCTAACCGTCATCACAGAGCCTTTGTCCAGTGACTGATGGAGGCAGATGCAGAGATCCACGGCTGGGGGGAGACATTGAGATCATGATGGGAGGATGTGCAGAGATGACCAGCCACACTAGTGGAGGCCCATGAACTGTGGACTGGTGGCTGTGGAGCCCCCATGGGACTGGACTAGGCCCTCTGGATACAGAAGACGGTTGTTTGGCTTGAACTGTTTGGGGGGCACCCAGGCAAGGGGATCGGGATCTGTCCCTGGTCTATGGGCAGGCTTCTGGAATCTGGTGCCTGTGGTGTGACACCTTGCACAGCCTTGGTGCAGTGGGAGGGGGCTTGGACCTGCCTAGGTTCAGTGTGCCAGGCTGTGCTGACTCCTCATAGGAGACCTTGATTTGGGGGATGTGGGGGTATGGGATGGCTAAGGAGGGAGGGCTGGAGGGTAGGAGGAGGGGGGAATCTGTGGGTGGTATGTAGAGTGAGTAGAAATTTTCTTAATAAAGAAAAATGAAAAAAAGAGAAAAGAAAGCTGTGTTGTGTGATATTTTGACCGTGTTCTGACAAATAAAGCTTGCTTGGAGTCAGAGGGTGGAGTTAGCCACTAGCCGGCCAAAATTAGCCACAGAGGTTTTGGAAGACTGATGACAGATTGGTCAGGAAGTAATAAGGCGGGGCAGAAAGGGATCTGGCTCTTTGTTTGGAGGAAGGAACAGAGCAGATAGGAAGGACTGGTAGTTTCTCTGCTTCTCTTATCTTTCAGGCTTTGACCCCAACATCTGACTCCTGAATTTTTATTGAAAAAGAATAACTTACATTAATGCCTCAAAGCTAGAAAGAACTTTCCATGACCCCATCCAGCATCCCCAAAGAGGAAGATGTGCTTCCTGGGTGAACTAGAAGGTCCCCAGCACTAACCTTAGGTACACTGAGCTAATAAAGTCTATCCCAGGTATCACTTCCTTTCCAAATACCCTGACGGCAAAATCTCCCAGCAAAAATCTGGCATTTTTCTATATATCTTTCCAATTTCTCTCAGGCCAATTCAGAGCTTGAATTTTTGATTCTTTGAAATCCATGCCTTTTGAAGTAATAACTTCACAAGAGGTTGTGGAGACTGCTCATTCAATAAAGTGCTTGCCCGGTAAGCATGAGGACATGAGTTTGATTCCCAAAACCCATGTTAACACACACACACACACACACACACACACACACACACACACACACACACACACACCAACCTAGCATGGTGATGCATGCTTGTGATCTGCAGAGGCCTAGACAGGTGGGCCTTGGGACTCACTAGCCAGACAGACTATCCTATGTGCCAAATTCTAGCCCGGTGTGAGGCCTGTCTCATGGGGAGAAGAAAGGGGGTTGGGTAGTGCCTGGGGAACAACACCTGAGTTTATCCTCTGACCTCTCTGTGCACGCACACAGTGTGAACATACACACATAAATACAAACATACATGTGAACACACAAACACATGCATGAGCCTGTAACCATGGAGTCTGAGACAACCTGAATCTTCTTTCTAGGCCCAGGTAAGTCATGTTTCGCTCTTGAATAAACGTTTGCCTATTCTCTCTGAGATAAGAACCGTGTTTTAATGTTAGCAAATGCTTACCATGGTCCAGGCTCTCTTCGAGACATTTGGGAACCATGGGTGACCCAAACGGACATTCTATTTGGGTAGATTTAACTAATAGTCATGGCAGTTCTCTAATCTTAGTCAATAAAAGATGGAAGTTGAAAAAAACAACAACCTGACATTAAAGCCTCGCCGAGGAGAAGCAGAAGGGAAAAACAACGAACAGGAGAGGGCACAGGAGACAGCCAGCGTGTGAGGAGTGAACCAAGAGACTCCGGAAGAAGAGCCAGAGCTCCTCAGAAGGAGAGGTAGGGCAAGGGAGGAGGGGGCCTGACCTCCACTCTACTAGACCACAGCTCATTCTCCAAGCAAATGCACTCTGTTCACAAAGACATCCTTGAGGCAGAAGAGAGGTAAAACCTGAATGCCATAGCTCTTCAGCCTGCTTTCTTTCTTTTTTTAACTCTAGGAGAGACTTGTCTTTAAGATTTTACCTGTCAATCGTACACAAGTAGACAAGCTTAAGGAAAGCAGCAAGAAACAAAAGGGACAAACCCAGACTTAGAGGCTAAACAGGAAGACTCCATCTTGTTTCTACTGTTACAGCTTGGGGGTCTTGGGCAGGCTCCCCAACATCTGGAAGCATGATATTCTCTTATATCCAATAAGCCCTTGACTCCTGACTCTCCTGCCTCCTACTTTTGTTTATTCCAGTGTTTGAGATCTCTCACAATAAAACCAGGAAAATCTGGGCAGTATTCACTTAGACATCTTAACCACATTTCTTTCTCTAGGTGGGTTTTAACTGAGCAGATGCTCATGGTATCTGGCGTACCTTTTCTGTTCCTGAATGGCTTTCTGGGCAATCTCTCTTTCCTCTTCCCTGGCTTTCTTCACAGCTGCTACCTTTTCTCTGTGGCACTCCATCATAATCCTCTGGATTCTATGGACCATCCGTTGTTCTGCAGCAGAGTTCTCTCTCTTCAGTTCCTCATCCATGTTTTGAAACATTTCTATCTTGGTTTTCTCTTCTATAGCCTTAAAGAAAAGGAATGGAAAAATTCGATTTAGATATTACAGGCTTGATGTCTTAAAATGAATACTAGAGTCTAGATCCATCCATCAAAGTTTCATTTATCTGATATAATGGAACCTGTTAAACAGGCCATTTAAAAGTAGCTGTGAATTATATGGAAAATTTTCATTTAAATTACGTGTGTGTGTGTGTGTGTGTGTGTGTGTGTGTGTGTGTATGTGATCACATTGAAAGGTAGTGTGCAAAATGAAAATAGGTTAGAGAGGTATGGTTAAAGTTTTTTGGCTGCTTTTAATCTTTTAATTTTCTTTTCTTATTCAGTGCTGGTGGCCAAACCTAGGGTTTCACAGATGCTAGGCTATCATTGGGCCTATAGCTCCAACTACATGTTTTTATTGTCACAGTATCATTTTATACATGGAAATACAAGATGTGATACTGGAAAAATGGCATAGATAAATACCATGAAGGGAACCTGAGGCTCAGGAAGGAAACAGGCACATCACTCCAGTCCCCACTGATGCTCCACATTCCTCATCACTAGGGTCGCTGCCCTTCCTCATTCATGGAGGGGACATGTGGAATATTTTCAACCAAGTAGAGAAAGAGAGCAACAGTCAAACCATTATTTGTGGAGAAGTCTCACAAAAGGACCTAAAAGAAAAACCTGTCACCATTTTGGAAATGCCTACTAACTCCATGGTGTGCCAGCACTCTGCTGGGTCAAGATACTACAAACACAAGAATGCTTGGACTCTCGTCCTCAGAGGAGTCACTGTACAATGGACAAGATCAAGGATATCATTCATATTTACAATTTGATATTTGATATGTGTTTTGTCATTGTATAATGAGTATTGTATCAGAATCATATTCAAGGAATGAAGAGCAATTAAATATGTCCTGAACTTCCAAAATCTTCATTAAAAGGCAAATTTTTATCTACTTCAAGGTTGTCAAGAGAACATGAAGGAATTCAGTTACTTCACGCAGCAAGTTAGAGACAGAACTAGAGATGTTGACAAGAGTTCTCAAGTATCAATCCCTTCATCACTGGCTAAGATGATGGAGTCTTTCAAGAAACTCATTAACTTCTCTTCTTTCTAGAAAACGTCACAATTTTATAAGCTAGTATATGGATCTGGCCTTCTTCCCTCTCGTCTTCCTTCTCACTTTCTCTCCTTCCCTTTTAGAGGTGCAGAATCTCAGTTGTGAGGGAAATCTTACCCAGGGTGTAAAGCACTAAAGCCACCCTGAGTTGTCCTGCTTGAATTTCGCTTAGCCTCCCTTAGCATCCTTTCTGAGAGCTGGAGGGAGCCAGCTCTCTTAACATTCAGCAGAGCCCTCAGTGGAGGCTACAGAGCAAGAGAATTCTAAGTGTCAAGGGAAGATGCACTCACTTTTAGCTTCTTAGAAAAAACGTTTCAATGATGAATTATTTATTAGAAAAAGTGGGTGTATAGGTCAGTGACAGAGCATTTGCCCTAGCAGAAGTGAAGTCCTGAATTCAATCTACCCACACTGAAAAAAATTGTTAGAATCCAATGTCTTCAAGACAAGATTTTCTTTTCTTTTCTTCTTTTTTTTAAACAAGATTTATTCATGTATTTTATGTATATGGATGTTTTGTCTGCATGTACATCTGCACACCAGAAGAGAGCATCAGATCCAGTTGTGAGCCACCATATGGGTGCTGGGAATTGAACTCAGGACCTCCAAAAGAGCAGTCAGTGCTCTTAACTTCTGAGCCATCTCTCCAGCCCAAGAGAAAGGTTTTCAATTTCTCATTTTGGCTACTTCAAGAGTAGGACAAAATTGGGTGTAGTAGCACATCCTAGCACTCAGAAGGCAAGAGGATTATCACGAGTCTGAGGCCAGTCTACCTAGTGAGACCCTGTTTCAAAAACACAATGCAGAGGTGGCTTAGAGGAGACTAATGTGCTTGTCATGCGAGCATGAGGGCCTGAGTTTGAACACCCAGCATCCACATAAAGAGCTAGGGCATGACTGTCCATACCTATAACCCCAGGATTGGGGGACAGAGACAGGTGCGTCCTGGAATATCACTGGGCAAGCCAGTCTAGCCAAATCAGTGAGTTTACAGACCAGTGAGAGAGACCCTGATTAAAGGCAATAAAGCAATAAAGAAAGACACCCTGGGGTCTACAATATAGCTCAGTGGGCAAACGAGCCTGCCACCAAGCTTGAGTATGTGGGTTCAATCCCTGGGGCCCATGTGGTTGAAAGGAGAGAAATGACTCTAGCAGTTGCTCTCTAATCTGTACACATACATATTGCGCGCGCGTGCGCACACACACACACACTTATTTTTAAAGAGAGGGGGGAAGATACTCTGAAGTCCTCCTCCGGCCTCTACATGCATGCTTGGGCATGTACACCTGCACACTCATATGCATAACACACACACACACACACACACATACACCAAAATCAAAAGGGTGGGGGAAAGAAACAACAGAATCTAACTTTAAGACTCTTTCCAGAATGTGCAATGAAGTGTTTTACTAATTCTTCTAATTAGTAAACATTCTAATGCTTGCTTTGTGCTCTTGAGTTCTTGGTTTGTTTTCCTTATGGACATGTTGACTCCTATTTCCTTATTTGCTCAGAGGTTGGGCAGTGGGCTGCTGACACAGCCAACTCCCATTAGCAACCAGGCCAAACCTGGCTGGAGTGGGCTTCTGGGGCTAAGCAGAGATTCTCCTACTGCTAGGCAGGAACTGTGGGGCAGAGCTCCCTTTCCTATTGATACTCTGAGGTCAAGGACAGACCATTTAACCTCAATTGATACACACCTAGCATCTGCTCCTTGTAGAAACCATGAATGTGTCGGCCCATACCTTAAGCCTCTTATCCATCACATTATTACGGTCTCTGTCACTTGCCTGTAGCCTCTGCCCATGCATCACACACATGTATCTAGTCCTTCTCTGTCTCCCCCTTGGCAAATGTGAAGACAGTTCTGTATTCTGGCCCTCTGAACAGGTTTTGTGACAGAGATATTGAACTAAGCAGGGGACCCCTCTGCTGGGAATGCAGACCAGCTTGCAAGTTAGAAAGTTCCTCTTAGCCAACCTTAGTATCTAACAACAGAAGAACAATATGGAAAATGTGGTATGCATACACAATGGAGTTTGTCGTTGTTTTCAGTAAAATGGATGCAGCTAGAGGTAATTATGATTAATTAATTAATTAATAATTAATCCAGTCTCAGAAAGAAATTGCATGCTTCTTCCCATATGTGGTTCCTTAGATTTTATACATAAAATCATATATGTACATAAAGCATAAAAATAGAAAAAAACTACCCAGAGAAACAACACTGGGCAGGGTGAGAATGGAGAAAGAAGATTTGAGGTGATAGTCCCAACATACAATATATACTTACAAGTACATATATGATACATACGTATATGTGTACACATAAATGTCATGTAGCACATTGTCACGTACAATGAATACACATCAGTTAAAATTTAAAACAAACAACAAAAAAGAGGTCCTCTTATCTCGTGACCATCGGCCCACTGGGAACACTTCAGGGATAGCTTAATATGTCTCTCTTGGCAGTTCAGAAAAAGCAGTTCGGACTGCCCGTGTGGAGGCTGCGGTCATGCTGGAAGACCTGACACTAAACAGCTAGTCATATAATCAGTTATTTAATTACAGTGGAGAGCTGTGCTATGAAAGGCTAGGACAGAACCGTGTGTCTTGTGAATCACTGTGGTTCCCTCCCAACCTTTATGAAATACTAACCTGAACTTCACTAACCATCCCACCCCTTCTCCCCATGTCAACTAACATAAGCACCCTTTCTTTACCAAGATAAATGCTTTAGAAAAGACAACGAGCGAGTCATCATATAGAAAACCTTTAAGTCTTTTTGATGTTGTTCTTCCAGCAACTGAATTTCAAATTTGTGCCTGTCATTTGCATCCTCGAGGGCTTTTTCCACTGCTTGTTTTTGGAGTTCAGTAGCCTTTGAAAGAAAAGGTCCATTTAACTATTAATATTCCAGGGAACGCACATTATTCAAGTGAATAATGAATGCTGGTCATTATTCAAGAAGTCAGTAAATTATTAGGTCTTCATGCTCAATGAAAAGGAGCAGCCCCCCTGGGGTCCCTAATTGCACTGTGACTACTCCTGCTTCCCACAGAGCCCTGGCTTCCTTAGCTAGACACACATTAACACACTGAGCCCTGGGCTCGGAATCATTAAAGGCAGGTGTAGTGTTATTATGCTTGTGATCTAACAAATAAAGCTTGCCTGAAGATCAGAGTGCAGAGCTAAGCCACTAGTTAGTCATAAAGGCCAGGCAGTGGTGGCGCTCGCCTTTAACCCCAGCACTCAGGAGGCAGAGGCAGACAGATCTCTGTGAGTTCAAGGCTACCCTGGGCTACACAAGATTGATCCAGTCTAAAAGAGGAACAGAGCCACACAGTGGTGGCTCACACCTTTGATCCCTGCCTTTGGGATCTCACACCTTTAATCCCAGGACTAGAGAGGTGAAGACAGAAAGTGATATGGCTGAGCGGAGAGAGGTGAGGAGACAGGAGCTTAGCTTTCTTTCAGGTTGAGGAGTTGGTAGAAGTAAGAAATCTTTCTAGAGGCTGGCTGCTCTGCTTCTCTGCTCTTACAGCATTTACCTCCATATCTGGCTCCAGGTTTTTATTATTAGGACCAATTAGAATTTGCGTTATAGGAGGCGGGGCAGCTGTATATGTATATGCAGCTGAGTATGTTAACCTAGGAAAAACAGAGAAGGGAACAGACACCAAGGACTTCAGAGACAGTAGATAAAGTTAAAGTCAAGATAAGGCATTTGGGGAAATGGGCAATACATTAGAAGTATTTATTACATACTGCACAGACGGATAGCCCATAAATGAATAGAAGACCATAGTAAGCAATTTATAACAAAGATGGTCCTATTCTGTTAAAGTTTCAATCAAATGAGAATAAGGGGCTGGAGTCATCCATACAGAGGGCAACTTGGAAGGAAATTCTTGGCAGGACCTGCTTCTTCCTAAGCATCTCCTCACGCCGAGTACATTCCTTCATGGATCCCTCTCAACCATCTTTTGAGATGGAGTCATTACTACTGGCTCCTTACAGGGAAGCCAAGAATGCAGAGGGCAGAGAGCATGCTCAAGAACCCAAAGTTGGTCAGGACTGTGTGGCTAGCTCTTGCTTGCTTGGATTTACAGTTTTGGAGGACTCCAGAGTTAGGAAAGTGTAGAGGCGTGGTTTCTGAGCCTTTACCTGCTGCCACACTCTAGCTTCTGCTTTTGCAATGCTTTCCTTGAGTGCAGCCTGTTGAAGCTGCTCTTCTTGGTTCAGAATACTTGCCCCAATACCTGTGTATTTGGAGAAAAATTAATACAGATCTCTGTAGACTGTTGCCTAGCTTTCCTTTCTATCACCAGCTAATTACTTATGCAAGCCATCTAGGAGACATGTCCTATTAGGTGATATCAATCATTTTAATTATTTTGGCACTAAGAATTGAACCCATCATGCTAAGCATGCTCCTTTCCATTCAGACGTATCCTCAGCCTGCACCACTTCTTTGAAGATACCCACTGGAAGAGTAAGTTCTCCACTAAGTGAGTAAGAGGGAACTCATCCCTCAGGCCTGAATAGTCAGTTACCTTTGCACACACCCAGTCTAAACAGAAGGCAAATGCAAACAAATGTCCTGCAAGGTGTGGCACACTCAGGGCAGAATGTGGATTCACGAGGCACTGGCACATTCTTCATATCCCTCCTTGCTTCTGACAGGGTGCTTCCCTTAACACATCATGTCTATGCTTTTCATCAGTGTTGGTCAGTTTCACTCTGTCAGCTGTGGAGTGAGTTAGGTTTCTAGCTAACTATTACTCTGTTAGCGATCTAATTGGACTTCCACATAACATCCCATAATACTTTCTCTACTCAAAGTGTAACTCTAGAGAAGGAAGAGAGACACACAATTCTGGACCTGGAGCTAAGAACTGAGCCCTTTAGTACTGTCTCAGGGTTTGCATCTCTCCTCACCTGAGGTGGCCCTTAAGTTGTTAGAGCTTGGCAATCCTATGTGTATTTGCTCAACATCTACTGTGGTAACAGGCTCCGCTTCTCTCAAGAGCTCCCTCACTTGAGTGGTGTGGTAAGGCTGCCAATGGCATCGTCCAGATTGCTTGGCCTTTCTTATAGAAGCTAGTCTGGAATCAGGCATAGAGTCAAGCCTGACCAACCACGCTCTTCCCTAGGTTTTTTGTTTGTTTGTTTGTTTGTTTTTGTTTGTTTTTTTTGCATAAGAGTGTAAAGAGAAAATAGCTTCTTTTCTGCTGGGGTTTCTAAACTGGGGTTAATACATGTTAGAACCATTTGTATCCATATCCTTTTCTGGATGCTGAGTAAGCATGACAGCAGAACCAGCTCAGCCAATTCACCGAGTGTGAGCATGGTAGACTAAAATCCTAATAACCTTCAGTTTTTTGTTAAAAGGATCAAGAAATTACATCACAAAACTCCACTTTATGTGTTCTGTTCAAAGTTGTTTTCATCACCTACAGCTGAAAGGTATGTTTTTGGACTAAAACTTTACCATAGAGCATTAATGAATCTTTATAAAATTTATTAGTTTGCTTTTTAATAGATTTATTTTTATTACTTTAAATTTGTGAGCAGGTGTGTGTATCTATATGTGAGTATGTTCAAGTACTCCCAGGGACCAGAGACACTGGATTCCCTGTAGTTACAAACAGTTGATGTGGGTGCTGGGAATTGAACCCAGGGCTCTCTGGAAGAGCAGCAAGTGCTCTTAACTGCTGAGCCATCTCTCCAGTGACCCAGCCCCCATTAGTGAGTCTTAAAACATAAAGCAGTAAATATTGTGGTATAGATGGATTCATATAATCTTAGTATTGTATAAATGCATTACATTCATAAAAATGGGTCACAAATGTTGAGTGCTATTATCCTTTTTAATGTTTAAATATCATTGTATTTGTTTTTCTCAACCTTATCTGCAGAAGACATCTACAGAACTTTCTGATGATACATGCTGAGAAAGGAAACACTATTAATAAAAACAACTTCAACGAGTCTACAAACTACTGTGCAGATGAAAACAAGGCAGCCAAAGGGCCACACAGGGTATGACTTTGTTTGGTAGCATTCTTATGTGATAAAATTATCAAGGCAGAGAAATAGATTGATGGCTGCCAGAATTTTGAACAGTATGACTGACTGTTACTGGATAGCATGAAGAAGTTTCTTTGTGGTGATGCTTACATGAATATACATGTGATACATTTCACAAAGCTGCACTTCTAAGGGGGGAAATAATGTGTAAGGTATATACGTGAGTTAAGAGCATTGTTCTTATTATGCTAACTTCCCTGTTTTGACCATGTACCAAGACTACATAAGAAACCAGGGCGAAAAGCTGGGTCCATGCGAACTCTTTGATCACTTTTTGCAACCTATGAATCAAACTATTCCAAACCAGATTGTTTTAAAGGTATAAGAGGAAAATGTACGTGGTGAGGCCTGGTCCTGGGGGTTGTGATAGCAACAGAGAATCACTGTCCTGGGAAATATGGTGGGGTTTTTTTTGCTTTTTGTTTTTTGTTTTTTTTTTTTTAGTTTACTTACACAGAAGGCAGAATTCTGGCTCTCTTTTGACTTATAATAACTTACTGACAAATACAGGCAAGTGAATATAAAATACTGACTTCTACATACATTTTTCTGCTCAGGGTTTAGATTCATATATCCTATAAAGTATAAGGAACCATTCAAGTATATCATTAAATCATTACAGAATGAGGAAAGCATTGTCTTGGGTCTAAAAATTATTTTAGAGATTAAAATTAGTAATCCATACCAACAATGTGCTGAAAGTTAAAATCAGTTTGGGAACTGAAGTTTTAGAGGATGTTTATAACTTTATTTCTCCTGCCTTTTAGTTCAGCTCTCTAACTTCTCTTTTAGTAAATTAGGAGTGAAATCAAGTAACCATTAGCTTACCACATTCATGATAAAGACAGGAAAAATATTTTAAGAGTCCTTAGAAATATACCTAAAATCTAGGATTAGATCAAAAGTTTTCTGGGTGTGAGAAATGGAAATATGAGTTATATTCATTTGCTTATATACTATATATGTATATATGATAAATATTCCTATATTATTTATATGTATCTGCTTTTGTCACTAGCTACAAAGTAAAGGCTAAGTTTTTTCCACTCATTTATGGGGTATTTAGATATTTTCTCTCCTATATGTATAAAAAGTCCCCAAGTACAGGCAAAGTTAGAAAGATCACACATTTACTATGATGTTCCAGGTGTTAAACAGGTACAATATTTCAGCAAAGCTTTAAAACAATTTAAAAGATACACATTAATGTTTCTATTCACAACAAGAAACATATTGAGAGGCAAAACTCTTTCCCACACACAAAACTGTTCAGTAGAGCAGCTGCATTCCAACACACCATCATTTCATTATGGAATTCCTCCAGAGGCAAGTAACCTCAAACAGGAAGGAGCTGAGAAGAATGACACACGATGCCATTCTATGCTATAACAAATGAAAATAATAAAATAACTGCCAGGCATGGTGGTGCACACCTTTAATCCCAGCACTCAGGAGATAGAGGCAGGCAGATCTCTGTGAGTGTGAGGCCAACCTGGTCTACAGAGCAAGTTCCAGGACAGCTAGGGCAACACGGAGAAACCCTGTCTCAAAAGATTTCCCACCTCCACCCCCAAAAAGAGTAAAATCACTTACTCAGTATATCTTTGTGAGTGTAAAAGCGTGTCTTAAGTGGCTTGTATTCATGGATCCGTTTGAAGGTTTCTCCGAAAGGGGCTGGTGGGATTATTTTATGGCAAACAGCACAGCAAACAAAATTAGTATAATCTGGATTTCTGATCATAGTTAAATTTCTGATTCCTTTTACTGCTTACAGTTAAAATAATATCAGGATCAGAAAAAAGATAGTTTCAAGAGAAGCTATAAATCTAAGAAAGCTGGAAAGAGGGTCAGGGTTTTAAGATTCTGCTAGTGGCTGGAAAGGACTAAACAATTCATCATGATTAGGCAGTGGCTATATGTCTAAGGAATGGTACTAACAGCCTCAGCCATAAAAGCTATGGACACTGGATTTGGGAAGAGATAAGTAGTTTCTCTCTCCGAGTGTCTGGCACTAAGTTGTCAATTTACTTAACAAGTGTTGCTAGGTAAGACAAGCTTTGCTCATAAAAGCAACTTGAAATAATGACAACTGACAGCAGAAATGGCTGCTACTCATTTCCCTGAGTTTCCTCTTGCTGCTCTAACAAGTGAACACAATCTTCATGACTTCCCCACAACACAAATTTATCCTATTGAACTTCTGGAAGTCAGAATCCAAAATGATTTTAGGGGTAAAATAAAGATGCCAAGAGGGCTGGTTCCTTGAAGAGGCTTTGGGGAGACTCTGTTTTCTGTCTTTTCCAGCTGTAAAGGCCACCTTCCTAAGACTCACGACCTCTGCTTCTGTGGAGGAGCTGCTCCCTCCTCTCATCTTTTGCCTCTCTCTGTGAACCCCTGTGTCTATACCAGGCACCTCCACATGAGCCAGGAAGATCCCGTAATCTCAAGATCCTAAATGTGATCAGAGCTGCAAGGTCCCTTTAGCATATATTCACATGAGCCAGCGGTCAGGATCTAGATGCTATGGGAGAAGCATTAGTCAGCTGACTGAATTCTGCTGGAAGCATGCTTTTGTTAAAGAATTAATTCTTAACTAATGGACAGTGGAGGCAGTCTCCAAATCATTTTCAACTTATTATAAACGTGCTTTGGTGCCATGGCAATAAAACTGGGATTCTAACTGAAAATTTACTTCCATTATGTCTGTATTCAAAATCACCAAGCCCGAGTTTCAGATTTGGGAGGGCATCTTTGTTACTTTTCTATTGCTGTGATAGAACACTGGGCAGCAGTGGCACACACCTTTAATCCCAGCACTCGGGAGGCAGAGGCCTGTGGATCTCTGTGAGTTCGAGGCCAGCCTTGGCTACAGAGCGAGATCCAGGACAGGCGCCAAAACTACCCAGAAAAACCCTGTCTCAAAAAACCAATAAAATAAAATAAAATAAAATAAAAAATAACAACAACAAAAACACCATGACCAAGGAAACTTACAAAAGAAAGTATACAATTTGGCTTATGGTTGCAGAAGGTTGAGTCCATGATGGTGGAATAAAGGCGTCGTGGCAAGAACGGGGAACTCACACCTTAAAGTGCAAGTAGGAGGCAGGAAGGGGAACTTCCAAGAGATAACAACAAACATGACAAAATAGAATGTAAGATAAAACACAAACCATGACATTGAAGTTGGACAAGGCAACCCAACAGAAGAAAGAGTCCTAAGAGCAGGCACAAGAATCAGAGACTCGCTGGGCGGTGGTGGCGCACACCTTTAATCCCAGCACTCAGGAGGCAGAGCTAGGCGGATCTCTGGAGTTCGAGGCCAGCCTGGGCTACAAAGTGAGTTCCAGGAAAGGCTCCAAAGCTACACAGAGAAACCCTGTGTTGAAAAACAAAAACAAAAAAACAAAAAAATCACTCGTTCACATGCTCAGAAATTTCATAAAAATACTAAACTGAAAGCTATAATATAGATGCAGAGGACCTGTTGGCCCTGTCACTGTGAGTTCATATGAGCCTTGTTCTCCTGGTGTTCTCCATCCCCTCTGGCTCTTACACTCTGCCTCCTCTTCCTTGGCCTTCCCTGAGCTCTTTGGGGAAGGATTTAATAGAGGCATCCCATTTAGAGCTGTGTTTCAGTCAGGTGCACACCTTTAATCCCAGCACTCAGGAGACAGAGGGAAGCAGATGTCTGTGAGTTCAATCAAGGCCAGCCTGGTCTACAAAGAGAGTTCCAGGACAGCAAGGACTGTTACACAGAGAAACCCCATCTCAAAAAATATATATATAAAAAATAATAATATAAAGTTAAATAAAATAAAATGCAAAAAGAAAAGAAAAAGTGGTGTGTTCCAAGGTCTCTCTCTGTCCAGTATCTGGCTGTGGGTCTCTGTTTTTGCTCCCATCTGCTGCAGGAGGAAGCTTCTCTGATGATGGCTGAGCACAGCACTGGTCTTTGAATATAGCAGAACATCATTAGGAGCCATTGTTGATACTTTCTTTTTAAGATCAGTAGTATCAACTTTTACCCTAGGTCTCTTGGATACCCAGTCTCTGGTTCTTGGTCACCTACACAGTGTCAGGTATAGGTAGCATCTCCTGAAGCGGGTCTTAAGTCACATCAGACGTTGGTTGGTTACTCTCACAAGCTTTGTACCACTATTGCCCTAGTCTATTTTGCAAGCAGAACAGCATTGTCAATCAGAGGGTTTGTGGCTGGCTTGGAGTTTTCCACTTCTCTTTTGGTGGCCTGCAGAGTCCCTTCCCACACCAAAGGCACTAGAACACCGGAGGGATGGTTCTAGGCAGGCACCAGCTCAACCTCTCCATGTTCACTGAGCTGTGTGGGTGCGGTCTTCAGCAGTGGGGCCTTGTTGTCAGTTTGTGGAGAGCAACCTGTAGTCTTAGCAAAAGCCTGGCAATTTCCATAAGACCCCTTTGGCCAACAACTCAATTGGATGTAACCCAGCCCTGCATTAGAAGCTTCATTTGGTGGGTGACAAAGAGATCTCCCCCTACTATTTGGAGACTTCATTAGATGGCCTTTATATAGTTTAGAAAGTTTCCACGACACTAGGTTTCCATATCACAACTCCAATATAGCTGTCTCTCCCCCATATTCCCTCCTCCTCCTCCCCACCTGATCCTTTCATTCCCCCCCAACACCCCTGTTCAGAAAGTCTTCTCCTGTGCCAATGCTACTCCTCACTTTCTCTTCTAAAAGGTTCATTATAACATTTTTAAAAGAAAAACTCCAATTACTTTGTTTTATTCTTCTATTTAGCTATGATTTTAGTATCTGAAGGGGGTATCTTCTCTATTAAACAGCAAAACATAGATGTAAAGGTGTAAATCACCTTAAAACATTAGAAACTGAATGCAAATTTAACAGTAGTGGTTACTTTTTTTTTTTATACAGAATTTAACGTTCAAGGCCAGCCTGGGCTACAGAGTGAGATCCAGGACAGGCACAAAGCTACACAGAGAAACCCTGTCTTGAAAAAAAAAGACTTCCATTCTTATGGCATTTTCATAGAAGAAATATTGAGAAGTCTTTTGTGGGAAAAGAAAGAGATAATAGCTGTAGCTGTAATGGGACTAAATTTACTACAGTGGACTGTTTCCGACTGTATAGTCTCTCTTGTTAACAGATTATGGAGTAAGAAACAATTAGCATAATTCCATACTCTATCATAAAGTCTTTCATTTGAAGATTTCAGAGCCTGTAATAAGGCTCCATCTGAAGGAACCAGTACTTTAATCCCATTTAGATGTTTTTCTCCTCATGTAATGATGCCCTTCACTATCAACAGCTTCATAGAGGTCCTTTTTGTTCTCTTGTGTTGCATGCAGATAACCAATATAAGCCACACAAAGTGAGAGGGCTACCAATCCAAAGGCCATTACAGGTTTGTTCTGTCAAAGAGAGAAAATTATAAAATGCCAGTGAGACTAAATATTCAAGGAGAGGTAAATATCACATTGCATTTCCCTCTTGGCATGATGTCATTATTATCACCCCAGCATTCTAATGACATTTCATTCCAATCATTTTATTCAATCAGCTTAACTCCTGGGTATTTACAGATGATATGAGACTCCTGTGTCTCATCTCAAGTCTTCTCTTTATAGCCTGGGCAGCTTAGACCCCTGCCCTAGGAAGTAAAAGCTGAGCGAGGAGGGAGGCATGAACACTGTTCTGGAACTGTCCCTTCTCTGAGCTGCAATTCCAACTTAGTTTATTTTATTAAAATGTGAGGAATACAGTACACATGCTATTTCTCTTGCCCAACACATGGGTAACTGTCACAAAAACTTCCATAACTTATATTATGTACAGCAATGGAAATATATACACCCTTCTTCTGGAACCTATTCTACTCAAGAAATTTAGTGACTGAAACATATACTATGCCGTTTTAATTACCTTGGGGTATTGCTGGAAAACCCAAGACTCTAAAAACCAAAGTAATATAGCTTTGAATTAAAGGGGTGGGATTTCCAGAAGTGCCTCTCTATTCTTTGCAATCCCTGTAAATATAAAAACCAGACGTGCCCACCTTTGTACATGTTTATAGTTAATAAACTGGCTTTCCCTTGGATAGTGCACACGCACAGCACTAATACAAACAGTAGTTTCTGCTTCTGTCTTCATGTCTACTACAGTAATCCCCCATGCCCAAGAGGGCACATTCCAAAAACCTCAGTGGACACCTAAAACCAGAGACTGCGCCAGCCCTAAGACAGTATATACAATGCTTTTCTTGTAACACTTGTTTATGATTAGGTTTGGTTTATAAACTAAACACAATTCACAACTAACAACAATAATAAAACAGAACAATTATAATAACATATTATAAGTAATTAGATATTCTCCTCCTCTTTAATCAAAACAAACATTAATATATTTGGGGGACAGGGTTGACAGAGAACTGGAAAGACAAACACCTAAGGGGAAACTTCTGTACTACTATTTTTTCAAAGCTCAGTCTCAAAATAAATGTCAAAATTCATCATCTGGATAAAAATCTAAGAAAGACTACAAATTCAGAGCAGTTTAAATTTGGAATTATGAAATGTCTTCAACTATTAAAATTACATGACAGCTAAGGATTTTTAAATACTTTAATTAATTTGACCCATTTAACCTTAAAACAGTTAACAATGACCCGGCAGTAGTGGCACAAACCTTTAATCCCAGCAGGCAGAGGCAGGCGGATCTATGTGAGTTCCAGCCCAGCCTGGGCTACAGAGCGAGTTCCAGGACAGGCTCCAAAACTACACAGAGAAACCCTGTCTTGAAAAACCAAACAGAACCAAACCAAACCAAACCAAACCAAACCAATAAAACCAATTAACAATGGCAACTACTATTGAAATTCTTATTGAATATGAAATACTTCAATATTTATCATAATTAAAAATTTTATTTCATTTATTTTTGTGAGTAGAATTTATATTTAAAGATAAAGTTCATCAAATGAAATATATTTACCAGTTTGCAACACCAACAGAAATAATTAGCTACGCACTTAACAGCATATAAATGCATGTTTTGGAGTTTTCTATATGAAACAGCATTTAAAATTTGCCTTTACAAGACAAGGTCTCAGGTGGTAGTCTCAGGCTGGCCTCAAACCTGCTTCTCCTCCAGCCCTTGCCTCCCAAGGGCTGGGATTAGAGGTATGCAGCACCATGACCAGCTTAGGGGGTCTTCTGAGTCAGCATAAAATGTCCTTGATACAAACTAATGCTACAGAAAAGTGAACAAGTCTCCTGGATGTATTTCTTACAGGTTTAATGAAGAGCTCAGGATTCACAGCTCGAAATAAGGTTGTTGTGTGTGTCCCTCGGAGGCCTGGGTTTTCAAAGTTCCTCTCTTTTGGTGGTTCTTTCTTAACTGTTGGAGGCTCAGGTGCTGAAGACATCTTGACTACTGAAGAATATCACCTAAAAACAATATATATATTCTTCATACTTATTTTTTGATAAACCTCTATTTGAGAGTCTTGCGTTGCAGCCCTGGCTGGCCTGGAACTCCCAACATAGACCGTGTTGGCCTCGAACTCAGAGACCCACCTACCTGACTCCCCAGTGGTGGGATTAAAGGCATGCACCGCCATCAGGTTGGGCCCGAAGCTCTTAAAACAAACAGACAAACCAACCACACTCTTTCTAATTCTAGAGGTGCTCCAAGAGTGAGCACTCCCTGGTTATTTTTACATGGTGTTTTAGGTTTTGCTGGGTAAAACGACCCTTCCCATTTATCTCCCTCCCCCCACCTCCCTTCCCTCTTCTTTCCTCCTTTCTCAGGTAAGCAAACCGAGTACAGTTTGGGAAATGGTTTGTTTGTTGGTCTCGGTTCCACTGTAGCCAGGGCAAAGGCAGAGAGGAGTGAGGATAACTACCACCAATGCAGACATGCGGGGAAAGAAAACGCCCCACAGACCTGCTAGTGACAACCTAAGGGAAAGACTGCAACCCCAGGAACAGTCAATGTTAGGAAGATTTAGCATTCATACTTGGGCACCGGTGCCTTGTACAAGTACTTTTGATCCATTAAGGCTTCTGAGTCACAGAAATGAAAAGCGGTATTTTTGCAACTTACGGAGAAAACTGGATGCTCAATACTCTTGCTGCAGCAACGACCACTAAATATTCACCTTCAGCATTGAATTGTGTTAATTACCGTCAGGACCATCAGCTTACAAGGAAAGAAGTTCCCATTTTCTTTCCATATATATAAAATTTATTTATTATGTATAAAGCATTCTGCCTGTATGTATGTCTACACTCCAGAAGAAGGCACCAGATCTCATTACAGATGGCTGTGAGCCGCCATGTGGGTGCTGGGAACTGAACTCAAGACCTCTGGAAGAGCAGTCTGTGCTCTTAACCCGTGAGCCATCTCTCCAATTTTCCATTTTCCACACTTGCCAGGTAAAGGTTGGTCCATCCCTTGTTCTCCATGTGTGTTACAGTTATTAGTGTCCAGTCTTCTCCCGTCACTGCTGACTTTCCAGTTCCATTTAAACTGGTGCAGGCGTCACTAGCTCTTGAGAGTTAAATTGCTCCCAGTAACCAAGGTCTTTGGACCCCAACTTGTGACACCAGTGATATAAGCAGCTGAGGGCAGAAGCCGTTTAAATGCGTCGTTGGCTGTGGTATTCCTCCAGGTGCAGGTGAAGCCCTCACAGGAACCACGTCTGCTTTCTGTCCATCATAGAGATGGCTTTATAGACCACAGGGTCTCAGCAACCATGTGAATGGTTTGCTTCATGTGTAGGCTCTCAGTTTTTTCCTCCTCGTCTAGAATTTGAGTTTTCCGTAACTGGTTTCAAAAGTGAACTTCCAGTGTGTGAATTAAACTTTAATCTGAAAGAGTTCCAGGACAGCCAGGGCTACACAGAAAAACTGTGTCTCAGGAAAAAGAAAGAGAGAGAGAGAGAGAGAGAGACAGAGAGAGACAGAGAGACAGAGAGACAGAGAAGGAGAAAGGGAGAGGGGAAGGAGACAGGGAAGGGAGGGGAAGGGATCAAGAAATTGTTGTAGGTGAGCACATGCATGTGTGTGCACACACATGAACAGAATTTTTCATATTCGTTTATAAAGATGTATACTAAGCTCCACTTACTTCATATGTTGCTCTCTAATAAAATGTATTTCTTTCTTCTGCCCTTCTTCCTTTTTGTGAGGGAAAGGGTATATATACTTCAAAGCAAGAAAATGCAACCCATGAAATCATGATACAGTATGGAAGTCCAAACAACATGGCTCCAAACAACGTCGGGACTAATCATCTTTTACTGTAGTTTTCTCCTCTACTGTAGCAAAATTATTTCCAGGGGGATGATTCAGAATATACTTGGCAACTAACATGTGAACATTCACTGGACAGGCTGGAGAGATGGCCTGGCAGTTCAGAGTACGTGGTGCTCTTGCAGAAGCCGGACCAGTTCCCAGCATCCACATGGTGGCTCACAACTGCCTGTAACTCTAGTTCCAGGGGATCAAAGGCTCTCTCCTGGCCTCCACTGGCCCCAGACATGCACATGGTACACATACATGCAAACAAACACTTATTCTCCCCACTCTTCCCTGAGGGACTATGAGCAGCTAACTAATGTTAGGAGAGGAGCATCATTTTCTTCAGTGGTGCAGTCAATGGTAAGTTGATCCTGCTCTGGTAAATACATTTCTACCCTACGCTCCAGCAGAAATTACACACACACACACACACACACACACACACACACGGTGGACTTTGGGGGAAGAAAGGGTTCAAAAGGAGTGGGGGAGAAGAGTGGGCAATGAGGGTGAAAACAACCAAAACTCATTATACAAATGCCCGAAAATTGTCAAACAATATATATTTTTAATTCACTTGAGGTGCTGAGATGGTTTAGTACAGTGCTTGCCAAACAAGCATGAGGACCTGAATTCAGTCCCTGGCAGCTACAGAAAACCAGGCTAGTGGTATCTGCTTGTAGTCCTAGTGCTGGGGAGGCAAGCCTATCTCTGCGACTCACTGACCAGGCAGCCCAGTGGGATCAGGAAGTTCCAGGTGCCAGTGAGGAACTGTCTCAGAAGACAAGGCTCTTGAGGAACATCAGAGAGTGACCTCTTCTGGATGCAGACGCACATATGTGCACCTGAGCAAATGAACTACTCACAAAATTCATTAGAACAAAATTGGCATGGCTAACTATATTACCCTGTACATGAAAATATAAACAATGTAAGAATTATTCCAGGAAAAAGACTCTATTTTCAAATATATATATATATATATATATATATATATATATATATATATATATATATATATAAAGAATTGCTTTAAATGGACAAAACATTTTAATGCCAGTATAAAAACACTCGCTATTAGTTTCACTTACTCTTTTAGCGCTTAAGAAAGTAACTTCAAGTCTGGAGCAGAACACCTTAAAATAGTTTAAATTGCCTGGCAGTGGTAGCACATGCCTTTAATCCCAGCAATCGGGAGGCAAAGGACTGGTCTACAGAGTGAGGTCTAGGACATCCAGAGCCACACAGGGAAACCCTGTCTCGAAAAAAAAAAAAACAATAATAAATAAATAAATAATAAAACAAGTTTGAGAAATAATCAGAGGACTTTATGGCTTGAGGAAATCAAGCATAGACTTATCCTCAATTTTAGTGCTTTATAAAAGGATTGATACTATTGATCGAAATATTACAGATGTGGATTTAACATCTTTTTAAAGGAAAGGTGTTGACAAAATAGTGGTCATCCTACAGACCTAGTCCAACCTTCCTATCCCCAGATGTCTTTTTCCCTAGGAGGGCAGGATAGCCCAGTTCTTCCATTTTTCAGCCAACTCCTAATCCTCACCATCTTTCTCCAAAAATGATTTTTGAAGAAAGTATTTTGCACTAAGAAGTTAATACAAGACACAAGACGCATAAGATTTGCGATCACTTAAATTTTAAAACCTGAGTTCTGCCCGTTTTTACTGTAAAATATAACTTTAAAAAGAAAATACACACAACAACCACAACAACCACAAAACCCTTCCCGTCTCGTGATTTACCCCACTTGTGGATCAAGGAAAGGTACTGTCACCGTGGCAGGCAAATCTGAAGGCTGTAAAGCTTTGCCCACCCTGGTCCGGCCGTCTGGCCTCCTCTGGCGGCCTCGGGTCGGCCTGGTCGGTCGCTGCAAGGCTGTGACCTACGCGCAGTTCACGGTGGAAGCCTCCAGAAGTAAGTACCGTCAGTGAAGTCTGAACAGTCGACTGTCAGCAACCCGCTGCAGCATCGCGTGCAAACCACGACACACCCCTGCGAGAGCCCGCAGAGCCTGACCGCGCGCAACCGCGAAGACCGGGAGGCTTCAGCTTGGACGCCGACGCCGGGCAGCTGCGCTCAAACTCTCCCCGCGTCGGTGCGCTCTCCGCGGCGCTCCCCTTCCTGCTCTCCCTCCGCCGCCGGCCTCGGGCTGCGGGAAAGGCCGCACCACAGCGCCACCTATGCCCCGGAGGCCGCAGAGCGGGGCCCGGGCCGACCGAGACCTCTCCAGGAGAGGGGGCGCTGGAACCCTGGGCGTGCAGGCTGAGGTTTGCTTTCTTGGGGCCTTTGAATTTCAGCTTCTTCATTCAAATAAAAGTTCGTTAAGATATATATAGATATATAGAGATAGAGACATAGAGATAGAGATATATAAAGAGATATCTAGAAATATGCATTTAATGGACGTGGAAAGTGTATAGCCTTCCTGAGAACCAGATCACGAGAGCCGCAGAGGCCAAAGGCAAAGCTTTATTCAGGGTAGAACTGCCTGGTGTCCGAAGGGAAGGCAGCATCGCCGAGAAGGAGTCTGGGGTTTTATAGGGTGCTTTCAGGTGGGTGGGGGTGTGGTGGGATTGCGTGAAGGGACAAGGGACTGGAGTCAGCAAAGTGTCAGGATGGTGATGGAGGGTTCTGGCTGTCAGAACAGGGGGCTGTCGTCAGGCCTTCTCCTGAGAAAGGGGGCAAGCCGACTTCTGAGAAGTGTAAACCGTTTGCTTCCCATCCACACCCGTCATCCATCTTGGTGTCTTAGCTGATTCTATCTTGGGCCAAAGATCCGCGCTACCCAATGCCAAGCTTTCTGAGTTGGGGGAAAAGGCCGACGCTTGAGCTCTTCTCCCATTGGCAGTCTGTTAGGGCCTAGAGGTTCACAGACAGCGGGTGCCCACAGCCCTGAGACGATAGGCAGGAATGCTGGCTACACATCTTGTTGACTTTTTTTGGTTTGTTGGGAAGCACCTGAATTTTTGCATGGGTTTAAGTAAAGCTTTTGCAGATTTTTTTTTTTTTTTTTTTTTTTTTTTTTTTTTTGTAAAACGTGTTCCTTCAGGTAAAACTAAACGTAACAGTTGATTTTGTTGTACCTGGAATGATAAACCCATGGTGTGAGGGCTGCATTTAGCAGATTAGAGTGCACCCGATTGAGCCAGCCGCTTGGTTACCTTGCCCTGGTAATCTTGGCAGCCTCTGTTGGTGAGAACTAAAGATTTTTAGTCTGTGGCGCCTTTTTCTGGGGTCCCAAGGAAGGAGAAACTGGACGCAGTATTGCTTTTAGAGTCAGAGGGGGACCAGAGACCCATCTGGCCTCCAGGCTCCCACGTTGGAAGTGTCTGAGGCATTGGGTTTCTGGGACTCAGCGGAAGCAGTGGTTGACCTGCTTGACTCTGAGTCGTTTGGGGTTTCAGTAACACCTTCCTTGTCGTCTTTGTTGTCTGTGCCTCGGGTGGCTCTCTTTCTGGCGTGGTGCCAGGCTATCCAGTTGCCAATTTGGTTTTTTGGTTTCGCTTTGTTTTCTCACTGTTGGTCTTATCCCTTACTTTGAGATTATGGGTCAGGCTCCATCTTCAGGTCCTAACTCTCCCCTAAACCTGATTCTACATCCCTTCAAGGAATCTGTGGGTCCTGTCTTCACTGGAAAACACCATACCCTCTTTCAAGTCGAATGGGAGGCATTTGGGGTTGAAGGGACTCCCGGGGGCACTTTTAACCTTGCCATCTCTCTTACAGTTCATGGGAAAGTCTTTGGATGCCTGGTCCACCCTGACCAGGAGCCCTGCATCATGGCCTGGGTGCTTCTCCTGAAGACCCCCAAAATGACTTCAGCCACTCCTGCAAAGTCAGTCAGAGGAAACTATCATGGTCTGACAAGTCAAGCCTTAAGCTCCTATCCTGCCTCTCTCCCAGGAAGACCCCCCCCTCTTCTTATGTGACCCCACTAAGGGCTCTGGCTACCAACGTGCCTAGACTTCCCTCCTACCTTACTCCCCTTTACAAGCAGGCCCCTCAACTGAGAAAAAAACCAGCTTCCTCTTCTGCTCCCTTCACCTTTCCCCCTCATACCCTCTCTGGAATGACCTATCAGTCCACTCCTGGTTGTCCAGAATCCACAATCCTTCCTCTACACCAACCTCTAATCCCACACCAGGTGGCAAACAAAGGGGAGCCCGGAACCAAGAACTTTACTGGGTATGATATCTCTTTAGGAAACTATTTTCCATACTCATTTCCCAACTTAGGATGAATATCAACAGCCGTTGCTAACTCTTTTCACATACAAGGAAAGAGAGATTTTGAAGGAGGCAAGAAAGCTGGTACCAAGAGATGATGGCAGCCCACCACCTGGCCCACCATCATCAAGGCAGCTTTCTCTTCCCTCCTACCTGAAGGTGTTTCACTAGACTTTGCTGGGTAGTCTCCAGCCTGCTGCTAAGTGCACCACAAAGAGAGTGCAAACAACATAGACAAGTTGGGAGAGATGAGGGTGACAAGGGTGCTAATCTAGCACAGTCCTGTTCAGAACTGAGTGGATCCGCCACCTCTTTGGCTGAGTCCCCAAAACCAGATGCCTCAGACACTCCTGGTGCAGGAGCCTGGAGGCCCAAAGAGGGGTCAAGACATCTCTCATTTTCCTCTGACCCTAAGAGCAATATTGCATCCAGTTTCTCCTCCCTTGGGTCCCAGAAGAAGCCACCACACACCAAAAACCTCTAGTGCTTACATATCTCCAGAGATTGCCACAGGGGCCAGGTGTAGACAACCAGGCTAGAGACTCGAACTGGCATACTCGTGGATCCCAGACAAGCCCTCAAAATGCTATGGTCTGAGAATCTGAGAATAAGCCACCACAAAGACAGGGTTTAAGCGAACCAAAATTTATTTTTAAAAATTGAAACTTGGCAGCAGGTTTTGAAATCCAGACTGCATCCTTGAGGCAGTAGGGGCAGCAGTCAGTTTTAAAGGGGAAAAACCACAAGGAGACAGTTCCTGAGTCCCATCCCATCATACCATACTTTACCAAGTCTTACCCATGAATGACTGCTAGAAAGGTCGATCTAGGGAAAGGCATGATGATTCATTCCTTCATAGTGATCTCAAAATACCCTTATCTCCTCCTGGGAAGGGACTTGAACACAAATTGAACGCTCAGATTGTCTTCAAAGATGACACCATAAACATAGACTTCCCTCAGAAGAGAGTCCCAACTCTGGAATCTTTATTACTCTTCCCCTGGGGGCAGAATACCTCCTTAATTCACCAAGGGAGGGATCCCTGGAATGTCAAGATAACCCCTATTAAAGAAGCTCCAATTAAAGTTTCAACTGGTGTGGGCATCAGATTAGCACAGCATTTAGCCCCTATCATAGTACAGCTAAAGCCAGGAGCAGCACCTGCCCAGGTTAAACAATACCTGATGCCATCTGAGGCACAAAAAGGCATCAGGACTCACATCAACCACCTTAGGAAGGTGGAAATTCTGGTCCCCTATCAATTTCCTTAGATCACCCCAATCCAGAACCAATGATTTCAGGCCCATCTAGGACCAAGGGAGGTAAATAAATGTGTAGAGGAGATTCATCCCATGGTGCTGAACCCTTACACTTTGCTTAGCCTAGTAGCCCCAGCAAAGCAGGTATATACAGTATTGGACCTGAAGGATGCTTTTTTTCAGCATCCCTTTGGCCAAGCAGAGCTAGCCCCTGTTCGCCTTCAAATGGACCAACCTGGGTACTGGGTCCAATGGTCAGTTGACTTAGATTCAACTGCCACAAGAATTTAAGAACTCACCAACCTTTTTTAATGAGGCCTTCCTTGAAGACCTGGGTGAATACTGTCTCAGATTTCCCCAGGTCACACCTCTGCAGTATGTGGATGACTTGCTGATAGCAGGTGATGATAAAACTTCCTTCCAAGAGGCCATTGAAGGATTATTGCAGACTCTAAAAACTATGAGATACCAAGTATCAGCCAGAATGGCATAGTGTTGCATCAGGACAGCTACCTACCTGGGATTCGACCTCCACAAAGGTAAAAGTGCTCTGTCTGCCTCCCTCAAACAAACCACCTTGGGGATCCTGACACCCCTCACCAAGACACAGGTGTGGGAATTTCTGGGAAGTGTAAGGTATTGCTCTGTGAGAAGGATTTCTCTCTGGCTGATAGCTTAATTCAGACTCTCAATTCAGACTTGGGGTGTGCTGAGTGGTCTCTGGTTTTGTTGTTGTTGTTTTGTTCATTTGTTTTATCTCATAACAAAGACAATGCTTCAATTATTAGCATCTATGCCCTCAAATGCAAAGGCACCCATATTTGCAAAAGAAACACTACTAAAGCTTAAATCACACATTGACCCTTACACATTGATAGTGGGAGACTTTAATACCCCATTCTCACTAACAGCTAGGTCATCCAAACAAAAACTAAAAAGAAATGCTGGAGCTAACAGATGTTATAAACCAAATTGAGCTAACAGATATTTACAGAACATTTAATCCAAACACAAAAAATATACTGATGGGCCAGCCTGATTCCATCTTAGGGTAAAAAGCCATTCTGTTATAAAGTCAGAATGAGTTGTTTTTATTTGTTACAAAATTCAGGTTTGACACACACATGCTCTACCCTGATAAGATGGTGTTCTGCCAAGGAATCTTGAGATTTCTGTTTTGGGAATGGGACTTGACTCATATGTACTCTAGTCTGATAAAATAAGGTGTTCTGTAAAGGAACTTTGATACATTCTGCCAAGATGATCTGTCAAATACTCTAATCTGCAATCTGCTTCTGTAGAATTCAATTGGAAATTCCCTATATTACAAAATTCCCAGTTTACACTTTTTCTGTATAAAAGAAGCCTGAAAAGTTAACCCACACTATACTTTAAAATATTGTTTTGAAGAGTTAGTCCTATGCTTAGGCCAATTGCCCAACTTTCTGAGAAACTTCCACATCCATTTCCAAAGTGGCTGTACAAGTTTGTACTCCCACCAGAAATGGAAGAGTGTTCCCCTTGCTACACATTCTCTCCAGCATGAGCTGTCACTTGTGGTTTTGATCTCAGCCATTCTGATAGGTATAAGATGGAATCTCAGAATCATTTTGATTTGCATCTCCATGATGGCTAAGGATGTTGAACATTTCTTTAACTGTTTCTTAGCCATTTGAGATTTCTCTGTCCAGAATTCTGTTTAGATCTGTACCTCAGTTTTTCGTTGGAGTATTTGGTTTGATGATGTCTAGTTTCTTAAGTTCTTTATATAGTTTGGAAATCAGAGCTCTGACAGGGGTTGGTGAAGAAAGTTTACATAATAATTTTACAAATCTTGAGGTAAGATTCATACCTTATAGCAAAAGCTTTAGAGAGTTAAACCAAAACCAAAAAGAACATGTAATGAGTAGCAATACTTCCTAGTGGGAATAAGTTTATCCTTTTGTCTTGTTTTGCTCTTTTCTCTGTCCCATTATCAAGTAACCTGCCTGACATGGGACAGAGATTTTGGAGAAAACCTTTAAACAAGCATGCTTGGGTTGAGGGCACACCCCAACTCCAGAGCCAGCTTTTATTGAAGTGGAGCAGCATAAAACAACAATTTAATATTATTCATTCCTAAAAGATTCCTATGAAAACCAAATCTGTAAGTTGAGAACAAAGACAGCTTAGAGATAGGACATTTTTTGATAGACATAGAAGATGCTACTCCTTCTCTCTCTCCCTCACCTGCTCTGACACTTCTGGCTCCCACATCTGCAACAGACTTACAGATCCATCAACAATAACTTAAACATGCAGTAAGTGGGGGGTGACCAGACAAAAAACAAAGAGGACTTGGAGCTAAGTTAAGAGAAATGGGGGCCAGGGCTAACAGCCTGAAAAAACTCAGCACCTGGTACCAGTGTTTTCCATGAGGCCTGAAGGCTTGCCAGAAAGCCACGAAAAACAGCTCAAGAATGAGGTCTCATCCATGGGAAAGAGACAGGGAACGGGTTCATACACTATCGTCAAAGCTATAAGGACATAGAGAAGCTGGGGTTACAGGCAGTTTTGAGGGAGAGGCAGAAAGTGCAGCAGGAAAGGGTTGCAATAGCCTAATCATATCTAAGGGAGCTACAGAACTGAAGCTCTGAGGGTAACAGGAATAGGGTTGGTGAAGAGGGCCAGATGTAGCCTTAAAGACCATGGCAGGGGGTACAATCTAAGCTTTTTATGCCACCAGTGTTTTGTCAGATAGAAGGTTCCCAGCCACACCATGGAGGATGGACAGCTGCAGGATCTCATCCTAGGATCAGCCACACCATGGAGGATGGACACAGCTACAGGATTTCATCCCAGAACTTCAGGAGACGGCTTCCCCATCTCCCCCCAAAACCAATCAACGTCCACCATTCAGCCTGAAGCAGTCTTTGAGAGAAACAGCGTCCCATACCCATCTATCCACTTTTTTTTTTCTTTTTTTAAAACATGAGAGTCGGGAATGATAGATAATTACATGTTTACACGGTTGGGCTTGCCCAGCGGGCCGCCTAACTATTTCCGGTGTAGAATAACCACCTCCGGGTCAGACATCTCGCAGGACCGGGACTCTGTGGCCTTACATGGTTGCGTAAAGCGCGCGCGCAGCCATGTAATCTACGCGCATGCGTGGAGTGCCCACAGTAGTCCCTATACGCATGCGTGGCCCAACCTTTAAAAAGCCGGCGCCATCTTGCATGTGCTCTCTCCTTATCTCCTCACCCACGTGTGTGTTTCACGCAGGCCTGTCACCTCTATCCTCTTTAATAAAACTCTTTTGTGGTCTTGTCGTGTTCGGGACATGTTCCTAGCGCCACTTAAATACTAATATACATCTCCACCTCCAAGAGTACCAGAGTGGTGCTGGATGTTTAACAGTCACTTCCTCAGACCAGAGAAAGGGAGACTTACCAAATTATTGCTGGTGGATGGGATGCTGGGCAACTGGGGATCCAGAAGGTGAGTCTGCAGCAGATAAACTGGACATGAGGGATAGGGTCCTGGTGCTACCCAGGCACTGGTGGGGAGCATAGACACTAGAAGAGCCTATCCATGTCACAGAACCCAATGGAAGGGTTTTTATGGTGCAAGGGTATCTTGGCAGTCAGGAGCCAAAAATACAATGTCACATGACGTTAAAAAAACAACAACAACAACAAAACAAACAAACAAAACTTCACACAAGAAATTTATCAGGGAGAATAACAGAATAGTGGATGCCTCTGAACCGGAATAGAGACAGCAGAGCTCTGGGTAAAGGGGAGGGAAAGTACAGCATGGCAGGCTGACTTTCAGCTGATCTTGCTGAGGCACGGGGTGTGGATTTACAAGCTTCAGGTGTTCCAGGTCAAGCCAGGGGGTAGGGTGTTTTCTTTTACCCTGGTCTCTGGCTTGGAGCTGAGTCAGCAGCAGGGTGTTTTTCCCCTTGTCCCTGGTTCCTACAGTGGAGCCTTTGAAAAAAAACAAGTTTTACCAGGTATTGGGGGGTGGTTAAAACATTTGGCTTAAAGTTTAATTAGGTGGAGGAGATAAAAAGATTTGACTTCCTTGTCATAAACAGAAGTTTTGTGGAAAAGACAAATATTTAATGTTTCTTACACTGGCACTGGTCGTGGGGAACATTGCTTTAGATGAGAGGGAAGTTTCTTTTGTATGTATCAATGACGTTGTTGTCAGGCACGCTGCAATCCCAGCACTTAGGAGGTCAAGGCAGGAGGATCAGGAATCCAAGGTGATTTTGGTGTCATGGTGAGGTCCAGGCCAGCCAGGGTTATATGAAACCCTGTCTCAAAACCAAGAAAACAAAACAGAGCAGAACAATCAGATATTGTTGCCTTTATGTAAATGGCATAGTGCCCTGTGCACACAGATAAGCCCTGGAGAAGCCAGGAAAATTAAACACACAGCTTACCTCTTGAATGGAATGAGGTGTGTAGCTGCTAGGAATGCTGTAGATTTACAGCCTGGTGATTTGCTGTCTGATGAAACAGACTCTGCCCATATCTTCCAAAATTTATGTTTTTATCCATTCCAGACCTTTCCCCCCTAAATCTTGAGCATTGCTTTTACCATAAAAACCATTCTAATGAGTGATGTCACTTGTGCTTTGCAACAGTCTAAGTGACTTCTATGCTATCTTATGACCAGACCAATCCTGACACCACAGACAGTATGTTGACCTCAGTCCAGATCCCTAGACCCTAAATCTTGGGCACTATCTCTGAGTCAACAGTACCCATTCTTGTGAAAGAAGCTAGATGTACTTTGTAAAGAATCTCAGTGCAAACAAGGCTTAAATTGTTTGGCACTTGGGTCTCAGATAATTGCTATCAGAAAACCTTAAATATGGTTAAAGTAAAATGATGTAGGCCAAACTCTAGAAGTTCTGGTCCAGTGCTGGTTACAATAAAATCAGGCTGAGCCAAGTTTCATTCTTACCTTACTCTGGTCATTTTTACTTGCCTGCTGTAAAGCTTATAGAATCCCACTCCTTTAAATCACATAGTTTTTACTTGGAGGACAGGGATGTATTGATTTAGCTCATTCTAAGAAAACTGTCTGAGGACTAGATAGCCAAGAGACCTAGGGTAAAACCAAACACTACCAGTAAAAACAAACAAACAAACAAAAAAAACCAATAAAATGATTCCTAGTGGTATTCTGTTATATTCATCATCAGAGAGGCTTCCTCAAGTAGCAGATGGGAGCAGATGCAGAGACCCACACCCAGATATTATGTGGAGAGAGTCTAAACTGGAAGTTTCCATCCAATTCTTCCTTCAGAGTTCAGAAATTCCTGCAGATGAAGCAGAAAGATCATAAACGTCAGAGAGGGTGGAGGACACCAGGAGAACAAGGCTCTCTGAAGCAACTAAGCAAAACTGATATGAATTTCATGTCTTTTGCATATATCCTCTAGCTATTAGCTTAATATTTTTATAGAACTTCTGACTATGAGAATGAGTGGGTCTCTGACTCCTGTGCCTGCTCTTAGGACTATTTTCCTCCTGTTGGGTTTCCATGTCCAACTTCAATATGAAAGTTTGTGCTTCATCTTAGTGTATTTTATTTTGCATGTTTGGCTGTTATCTCCCAGAAACCTGTTCATTTCTAATGAAAGACAGAAAAGGAGTGGATCCTGAGGGGAGGGGAGATGGGGAGGAGCTGTGGGGAGTAGAGGGAAAGAAACAGGATATATTGTATGAGAAAAGAATCTACTTTCAATAAGAAAAAGTCTGAGAATTCTAATTTTTAACCCAGTAAAGCTTCCAGAAAAGGAGATAAAGCAACTGCATGGCTGCAATTAAATACAAGAGGTCTAATCATAAATCTTTATGGTTTGTGATCATTGTAAGAAATATGAAATGAGCCTTTTCTATCAAATACTACAAAACTTGTTTTTAGGACAAAGACTTATGGTATTTTTATATCTGCCACCTTGTAAGACTTTTATGCAAATAATTTAATACTCCTGCACTTCCTATGTTCCAGTTCTTTTCAGACTAGCCAACTAATAAGGTTCTAAGTTTGGACCCCTTCAATGGGGGAAAGACAAAGCCACTACCTGGGTTATAATAAAAAGTAAATGCCTTTCCCCTCTTGATCAAGAGTTTACCTTGTCCAGGCACTTCAATTGCAGTGGTGATCTCTTTCTCTGAGACCTTGAACATATTTATAACATCACTGCAAAGACAGTTGATTAGGGCAGTTTTGTTGTAATACAATGGCATTTGTTCTGAGTACTTCTCAAGACTCACAAAAAATACAGAGGCTTTTGGGAAGATTAGAAAATCCATTTACTTTAAACGCTATTGGTTGTAGTATAAAGGGCACTCCACATAGTTAAAAGGGAGGTTTATTTTGTGGGGTAACTTACAAGTGAAGGGATAGGTTACAGGGTCTGGGAAAGGTATAGTGCACTCCAGCGGTGTTCTCTGGAAAACTCTGCTCAATCTACCTCCAGCATCTAGGATCCAGGAACCAAGAGAGCCAGCATATGTGGATCTCAGGTCTTAAAGGCTCCTGTCTTGGCCCTGCTTTGTAGGTGTGACAGTTACCGAAGCCTCAATGTGGGTAGTACTTCCAGGTCAAAGCTGCAACAGCTACCCACTACAAAACCCTGTCATTTTAGGACATTAAACAAGTAACTGAGCCACTGAGATGCATAACATTTAATAAAGTGATTCAGCATTCCTAAAAGAGTATTCAATAACACCTCCAAACAAAGAAATACACCCCCACCAGACACAAAAAACCCTGGAGGGTCTCAAGTTCAAACAGATAATGAAGACTTTCTTGCTTCATCTCGGATGTTAGGCACCCCACACCCTGCTTTTTTCCTTCCTTACTCCTTTCATTTGGAAACTTAGGCACTTTCTTTAACGTGGAAGTTGGTATAAGACAGATGGTCAAGATTATTTATAGAATAAATGTTTTTATTCACAGCCAAGCTGTGAATGTGCCAAGTTAAATTAGGTAAGCTGGTGATAAGCTAAATGCTTTTCTTGTTAGTAACAGCAGTTGTTAAAAATTCACAGTGGAAAGATTAAAATCCAGAGAGGTTACGTCTCACAGGAAAACAGTGCCCTCATAAGAGGCTTGCTCTGTTTCTATTTTAGATCGACAAATCTTTACCACTCTGTGGTAGCCCACAGAGGTTTCCCAGTGAGATATGAGCTTGCTTTACCCAGAAGGACTTCGTAAGAGGATGATTGGACCATGGGCCTGGTTACCAGGTATTTGGAAGGGTCGACATTTGGTTGTATCTAGCAAGGGGGAGGTCTTTTGACCCTCCCTTTGACATTCTTATAAAAAGCCCTTTTGCAATGGTCAAGAGAAAGCCCGAACTGACCTACTCTGGTGATCAGATGACCAAACACCCTAACTGTCATGAAAGAACTTTCATCCAATGACTAATGGAAGCGGATGCAGAGATCCAAGGTCAGGCCCCAGGTGTAGCTCCGGGAGTCCAATAGGTGAGGGAGTGTATGAGTGAGAGATGTTGAAACCATGTTTGGAAAAAGCACAGGGACAAATAGCCAAACTAGTGGAAACACAAGAACTATGAATCAATAGCTGAGGAGCCCCCATGGAACTGGACCAGGCCCTCTGGATAAGTGAAACAGTTGACTAGCTTGAGTGGAGCTGTGACCTGTCCTTAGTGCATGAGCTGGCTTTTTGGAGCCTGGGGCCTATCCTGGGACACTTTGCTCAGCCTGGGTGAAGGGAGGAGGGGACTGGACCTGCCTTGACTGAATCTACCAGGCTGAGCTGAATCCCCAGGGGAGTCCTTGCCCTGGAGGAGGTGGGAATGGGGGATGGATTTGGGGGAAGGTGGGGGGAGGAGGGTAGAGGAATGGCAGGAGGAGGGAAGACAGGGGAATCTGTGGCTTATATGTAAAATTAAATTAATTATGAAATTAAAAAATACAGACACACAGACACACACACACTAAATAAATAAATAAATAAATAAATAAATAAATAAATAAATAAATAAAAAGCCCTTTTGAATAAAGTTTTGGGCCATTGGATATTGATCCAGGTCTTCCTGAAGCTACCCTGTGTTTCTCTGTCAGCTAGGCTTATCATTCTATCTATCATTGCTTATTCTACTCTCCTCCTCATTGGAACCCTGTAAAAGGTGGGAGCTGGTCCCCCACAGTTGGCACCAGAACTAGGGACTTGGGTGCAGAGGAAGTTAAGTAACAGTAAGAAATAACCCCATGGGAACCAGTTGGGCATGTCTGGTTTTGTAGTAAAAATGAAGGTGGGGGTATTCTATTCTTCAGGAGTAAAATTTTAAATATAAAGTAGAGTAGTTCAAGTTAAGCTAAATAAGAAAGTAAAGTTAGGCTGTAACAAGTATCTCTCTGTGTTTAAGTTTCTCTTTCTCTCTCAATATCTACTAAATTAGTTTAAAAAATGGCAATATAAATAAGTTGTAGAAATGTAGGCTTAGGTATATTAGGATAGAATAGGCTTTAGGTATAAAGATATTGTGAAGGCTTACTAGGAAGGAACTTAGGGTAGGCTTAGAATTTCCCTAGTGCTGGACCTGGGATGCAGAGGGCAGCATCCAGGACCTAGTAGCCCCTGTGAACTTGGCAGTCTGAGCAGCTACAGAAACTTCAGAAGCCACCAACAATGGTAGATGCCAGAGCCAGCACAACCAGCAGCAGCCAGACATCAGCAGCTGAGACCTGGGGGGCATCAGCACAGTGCAGGTGGCAGATGCCCAAGAGCCTGTGAGAGCAGTGAGGTTCTGTGTGCTTTCTGCCTTGAGGAGCTACAGTGAGGAAAACACAGTCAGTTGGAGTGCTTGTGAAAGCCTGACTGACATAGCTTGAGGCTACACTCAACCATGACAAGCTGAGCAGCAGAAACACACATGGAGAGAGGCAAATGACAGACAGTGGCTTGGAGTGCAGCAGAGACTTCAGACTCCAGCAGTTGGAGCTCCTGGAGCCAGAGTCCCTGGTGGCTGGAGCCCAGCAGAGATGCCTTAGAAGCAGCAGTCAGATGGGCAGCTAAGACATGCCCCAGTGTGGAATGGCATTAAGAACTGCTGAGACTGATACAGCCTGAGCTCCCTGTGGCAGGGTGTGGTTGGAACCATGGAATTGCCCTGGGGGCAGCATTCAGACATGCAAGCAAGAGAATGCTCTCTGAGGAGGATTCCCAAGGAGGACTCCTGGCTGAGCAGATAATGGAGCCAGGGGTGTAGTGGCCATAACTAGATGTGGCTGGGTTTCCTGATGGAGCCAGGGTTGATGTATGCAAGCTACAGCTTGCAGTAATGGGAAAAATCTTGAGCCCATGTGGCAAGAAGCAGTTGAGAGTGCTCGGGCCTCAGGACTGGGATTGTAAAAGCTGAAATGGAACAGAGCTGACAGCTAAAGTTTTTGTTCACTGTGCAGAGAGCTTTTCTGAGGACTTCATAGCAGCTCAGTTACTATGGCAGTTACTTTACTCTGAGGTAAGGTTCCTAGGTAAAGACTGCCATAAAATGCTACTGTAACTGAAAGTGCCTCTGTGACTGAGAACAAAAGTTTCAGAGATGCTTGTTTGAACTAGAATTGTTAACTGCACTGTTTTTGGTTATGGATTTCTTCATATTTGGAAGACTGGTACCAGAATTCATTTTTTGAACTTTTCAGACTTAAGAAATGAGATGGATAGGAGTGCTTCCATTTCAATGGGATAGTTTTGACTTTACCTACACATATATACTCTAAACTATGGTGATTCACAAACTGTTTTGTGTTAAAATGGACCTGTTTAAATGGAGAATTTTGGTTTTTTTTTTTTCTCAAGCTCAAGATCCAGGTTAAAAAATTATAAAGAAGTGGTTGGGGATTTATCCCAGTAGTAGAGTGCTTGCCTACCAAGTGCAAGGCCCTGGGTTTGATCCTCAGCTCCGAAAAAGAAAAAAAATTATAAAGAAAAAGAGGAGTTAATATTCCTTAGTCTATTTAATTAAAAATTTTTCATGTTATTTGAGTGGACTGATGTTAATTTGTGTTAATATACCCTATGTTTTGTATAGTTCTATTAAGAAATTGCTTTTGGATTTTTGTTAAAGTTTTTAAAGTGTTAGTGGTTATATCGATATTATTACTTTTGAATGTAGGTTTGTAGGAATTGTAATTGTGTATAGTAATATTTATGTTAGTGTTATTATGTTAACCTATTGATACTGATGCACCATGGTTTGGTGAAGTTAAGAGAGTATTTAAGTTTGATGCGGATGCATCAGAAGTTTATCCTTTGTTTTGTTAGCAAGAAATGCAAATGGTTCTATTAAGAGATTGCTTTAGGGCTAGAGAGATGGCTCAGAGGTTAAGAGCACCAACTGCTCTCCCAGAAATCCAGAGGTCCTGAGTTCAATTCCTAGCAACCACATGGGGGCTCACAACCATCTGCTATGAGATCTGGCACCCTATTCTGTATACATAATAAATAAATAAATCTAAAAAAAGAAGCCAGAGGTCTCTTCATGAGGCTATGAGACATTTTAAAAAAATCCTAGCACTTGGGAGGCTGAGGCAGGCGGTTCTCTGTGAGTTCAAAGCCAGCCTGGTCTACAGAGCTAGTCCAGGACAGGCTCCAAAGCTACAGAGAAACCCTGTCTCGAAAAACCAAAATAAAAATTGCTTTAAAGAATATTTTTGCTAAAGTTTTTAAAGTGTTAATGGTTTTATTGAGATTGCTTTTGGGTGTAAGTTTGAAAAAATTGTCATTATGTATAGTAATATTTATGTTAGAACTATGTCAACCTGTTAATGTTTGGTGAAACTAAGGGAGTCTTTAAGTTTGATGCAGTTGCATCTGGAGTAGATCGATTTATCTGATGTAGTTGCATCAATAGTTTTTTTTTTATTATTAAAAAAAAAGGGCTTGGTACAGCTAAGACTGCTATAGTCATCTTAGACCCATTCCAAAAGGACATGTCATCTTTATCATCCTTTACTCCTTTACAAAGGGAGCAGGAGTATTGCTGTGGTAATTCCAACTACTTGCAAGCTCTTAGTGGGAACTCGAGTCAGAGATGCCTAGAGTTAAGCTCTCTACCTCCATTTTACAATACTAAGAAGAGGGATCTGTGGGAGCCCACAGAGATTTCCTAATGAGATCTTATCTTGCTTTACGCAGCAGGAATGCATAAGAGGATGATTGGACCACAGACCTGCGTATCAGGTGTTTGGAAGGATCTATACTTGGTTGTATCTAGCAAGGGGGATGGATGTCTTTTGCCCCTTCCCTTCACATTTTTTAAAAGATTTATTTATTTATTATGTATACAAAGTTCTGCCTGTATGTGTCCTTGCAGGCCAGAAAAGGGCACCGGATCTAATTGCAGGTGGTTGTGAGCCACCATGTGGCTGCTGGGAATTGAACTCAGGACCTCTGGAAGAGCAGTCAGTGCTCTTAACCACTGAGCCATCTCTCTAGCCAGGAATTATTATAAAAAGCCCTTTTGAATAAAGTTCTGGACCATTGGGTATCGACCTAGGTCCTCCTGAAGCTATCCTGTGTTTTTGTCTTTCTTTCTTATTCCATTCTACTTCTCATAGGAATCCTTTTAAAAGGGGGGTGGCTGGTCCCCCACATCACTCCTCCCAAGAAATGAGGAATTCTCTACATCTCATCCATGGAGGTAGTATTTTTCATATTTTCTTCCAGAAGGAAGGAGAGCATTAATAAGCAGGAAGATAAAAGATGCTTTACTACCATTACTCAAACATCTGATGAAATAAAGGAAAGGAACACAGGGATATGCTGATAAAATTTAAATTCATCAAGATGAGAAGGATAGTAGGACTATGTAGTTCTGAGAGATTGTTTTCTTATATTTAAGTTTTCTTTTAATATTCTTGACATCTTTCTTTATAGTATATATTTATTATACAATGTAATAACCTTCTCTATTAATTTACATATATTGGATTTATTTTCCTTTTATTTTAAGATAAAATATGGAACTACAATTTCAGCCTCTATCTTGCTGTATTATTACTTGTCTTTGATTTTCTGTATTAGTTGCCTTTCTTGTTCCTATGACAAAATACATTACAAAATCATTTTGAGGAAGTAAGGATTTGCTTTGCTTCACAGTTTCAGAGTGCAGTCAATAATGATGGGGAAATTGTGGTGGCAGGAGCTTGAAGGAGCTGGTCATATTGTAGAGCAAATGAACATTGGTACTCATTTCACTTTCTCCTTTTTACAAAGTCAGGGGACTCCAGCCCATGGAGTCTAGGTCCTTTCAGGTTGACAATCAGTATTAACTATGATGCTTCCCCATCTCCATTTTTGTCTGCTATCTTTTTTAATTACTTTATTAATTTTCCCAGCCCCATTGCGTTTTCTCCTCCCTCTCTCTCTCCCCTCCAACTTCTCTTCTTCCCCCTCCCATCCATTCCTCCTCCTTTTTCTTCAGAAAAAGGCAGGACCTCTATACACATCAGCCAGCCATGGCATATCATGTTTTATTAATTCTTTGATAATTTCACGAGACATATTTTGATCACATTCATTACCCTCCTCCAGCTCCTTCTAGATCTTCCCCTGTCTTTCTCTTTCTTAATCAGCAAAATAATACAGAAACATGGCATGCAGTTTGTGTTGGCTGACTGCTCCTGGATGTGGGGCCTGCCCTGGAGTGTGGTCAATATGCCCAGTGTCACTCCATTGAACAAAACTTACTTTCCTTTTCCCAGGAGTTATCAATTGTCAACAACTCCTCAGCTTGGGATAGGACTTCATGTCTACCCATTAAGCTTGGGAAGGTTTGCACATGATGTCATAGTCTCTGTGAACTTGTGTGTGCATCTGCCTTGTTGTGTCAGAAAAACACTGTTTCCTTAAAATCATCCACCACATTTGGCTCTTACCATCTTTTTGCCCCCTCTTTCACATAGATCAATGAGCTTTGAGGGGAGGTGTGGGGTATAGACTTACCATTTAAGGCTGACCATTCCAAAGTCTCTTATTCTCTACATGTTGAGCAGTTGTGAGTTTCTGTCTTAATTTCCATCTGTTGCAAGAAAAACTCTGATGAAGGTAGAGTGATACACTGATCTATATATAGCAATATGTCATTAGGAGCTCTTTGTTTAACAGAATAATAGTAATAGGTTTTTCTCTAGGGATCACAACTTATATAGCCTTGTGTTTGGCCTCATTGACAGTGCCAGGTTTGGGTTCTATATTGTGCAGTGGGCCTTCAATCCAATAATAAATGGTTGGTTACTTCCATTCATGCCACTATTACATGAGTGGACATATCTTGTTAGGTATGTCATTATTGTAGCTTAAAGGGTTCCTAGCTGGGTGAGCTGGCACTATGAACAGTAGTCAATAGTTATGGAGCTTCAAGTTGAGCACCATCTAGATTTCTCCATGTTCTATGACATAAGTTTATGGTACATTCAACAATGGGGTCTTATCATCAAATTCTGGAGATTAACTAATAGCATTGACCTATAACATTTAATGGTCTCTGGGACCCCATTGGCAAACAACTGGAAAAGATGACACCCATTTCTGGTACTGGAGGTTTTAGTTGATAGCATATGTTATCTAGTTGGGGCATTATCTCCCCCATTATATGTTAATTACATTTAAACTCCATTTATGCATTTGTAAATATTTTAGAAAGTTCTACAGTAGTAAGTTTCCATATGGATTTTTAGACAGCCTCTAGTGTTAGTTATGCCTCCCCATATTCCTTTCTTTACCCTGACCTCCCATCCTCCACCCTATTTAATCCTTCCTTTTCCAATTCCCCCTTTATCTCTTTAGAATATTTTATGATATTTTCCTTTCCTTGGAAGATCACCCTTGGCCCCTATGGTCCCTTACTGGCTACCCAACCTATATGGGTATGTCTAAAGCCTAAAAGCTAATATCCACAAATGAAAAGAAGCAAATCTTTCCGGGTCTGAGGTATCTGACTCATAATGATTGTTCTAGTTCCATCCATTTACCTGCAAATAAGGAAAAATAAAATAAGGAATAGTCATAACATTCCATTGTGTAAATGTACCACATTTTCATTATACCATCATCAGTTGATAGACATCTAAGCTGTTTCAAATTTCTGGGTATTATGACTAGAGCAGCAATAAACATAAATAAGAAAGTACTCCTGTAATACAATATAGAGTCCTTTGAAGATATGCCTAAGAGTAGTATAGCTGGATCTTGTGGTATATCTATTATCAGCTTTTTAAGGAAACTATAGCCTGGTTTCTATAGGAGCTGTACCAGTTTGCACTCCCACCAGCAGTAAATAAGTATTTCCCTTTACTCACATCTTTGCCATCTGTCATATTTTTTTTTTATTAAAACTGGTCATTATGACTAGGGTAAGATGAAATCTCAACTTAGGTTTAATTTGTATTTCCCTGATATCCAAGAATATTGGGCATTTAAAAATTGTTTTTCTGCTATTTGTGTCTTAGTTACTTTTCTATTGCTGTGAAGAGACACCATGACAAAGGCAACTTATAGAAGAAAGCACTTGGGGGAGGGGCTTGCTTACAGTTTCAGAGGGTGAGTCCATGTCCATCATGGCAGACAACATGGCAGCAGGCAGGCAGGCATGGTGCTGGAGCAGTAGTTGAGAGTTTACATGTTGAGAAAACAATAGCAAGAGAGAGAGAGACAGAGACACAGAGAGACAGAAAACTAACTGGGGATGTGTGGCCTTTTGAAATCTTAAAGCCCTTCCCCAGTGCCACACTTCCTCCAACAAAGCCACACTTCCTCCAACAAAATCACACCTCCTAATCCTTCCCAAAGAGTTCAACTATTGCTGACCAAGCATTCAAACATATGAGCCTATGGGGGCCATATCACATCAAAGTTTTGTTTTATTTTGTAATATTTATAGTCTACATACTAGTCCTCTGTCTGATATTTAATGAGTAAAATTTTCAACTATTTTATAGGCTGCTTTTTCACTGAAATGGTGGTGTCCTTGCTGTATACAAGCTTTTAAAGGTTCCATGAGGTTTTGTTTATCAATTGCTGGTTTTAATTCCTTGCTATTGGGGTCCTGTTCAGAAAGTTCTTTCCTGTGCCAATGAATTCAACTATATTCTTTACTTTCTCTCTGTCAGAGTTGGGGTATCAGGTCTTATGTTGGGGTCCTTGATGCATTTGGAGTTGAATTATGTGCAGGGTGATAGATATGGACATACTTTCATTCTTCTACAGGTAGTTATACAATTTGACCAGCACCATTTGTTGAAGATGCTGTCCTTTTTCCAATTTTGGTTTCTGTGTCCAAATCAGGTGTCTATAATTGGTTATTGTTGTTTTACTTTTTTGACTGTTTGGGGAGCCTGCCACCCAGCTCCCAAATAACCACACATGGAAGCTTATACTTTATATATATATATATATATATATATACTTTATATATATATATATGCCTGGCCTTAGCTTGTCTTGCTCATAGTCAGCTTTTCTTAATTATCTCATTTACCTTTTGCCTCTGGGTTTTTTCCTTTTCTTCTGTGTATCTTATTTTCACTCTTACTCCATAGCTGGTTGTGTGGCTGTGTGGCTGTGTGGCTGTGTCTGGCCCCTGATATCCTCCTTCTGATCCTTCTAATGTGCTTCTCCTTCTATTTATTCTTTCTGCCTGCCAGCCCCACCTATTTCTCTCTCCTGCCTCACTATTTGCTGTTCATCATGTCTTTATTAGACCAGTCAGGTGTTTTAGACAGGCAAAGTAACACAGATTCACAGAATTAAATAAATACAACATAAAAGAACGCAACACATCTTTACACTATTAAAACAAATGTTCCACAGCATAAACACATGTAACACATCTTAATATAATATTCCACAACAAGGTGTCCACAAGTGTGGGCCTATCTTTGGGTTTTCAACTTTATTAGATTAATCAACACATCTGTTTTAATGAGAATACTATGTTGTTGTTGTTTTTTAAATTACTGTTTCTTTGTAGTACAACTTAAAATCAGGAATAATGATACTTTCAGTAGTTACTTTATTGTTCAGGATTGTTTTAACTATCCTGTTTGTGTGTGTATTTTCCTATGAATTTTAAGGTTATTCTTTCAATTGCTCTAAAGAATTGTATCAGAATTTTGATGGGGATTGCATTGAATCTGTAGAATGATTTTGGTAAGATGGTCATTTTCACAATATAGATCCTACCAATTCATGAGCATGGGAAGACTGCCAACCTTCTGATGTCTTCTTTAATTAAAAAAAATATATATATATTATACACATGTCTCACTTCTGACTTCAGTTAGAGTTATTCCAAGGTATTTCTTTTTGAGGCTATTGTGGAAGGTATTATTTCCCTATGTCTTTCCTGGTATGTTGTTGGTAGTTCTCTCTGGGATGAAAACTTTTCATCTTGGAGGGAATCTTCTTAAGACAGGATGTTCACAGGGACTGAAACAACGGGATGTTCTAGTGGAGGTGAAATGCTGCAGGGAAGCTCATTAAGATAGGAAATAACTCAAAATGCCTTCAAAAGTCCCTGAAACTGCCAGACTCACTAGAACCCTTACTCTGCAAGAGCATACAAATAGTAAAGACTGTTGAGAGGCGATTCAGACAAGCAGAGAGCATCCAAACTGTCCAGAAGAAACAAAGACCAGCTGAAACCAGAACTACCTGGAACCAAAACTCTTCACCCTGTTAAGCTGACTTGAACTGTGTGCTCCAGGTCTCCAGCTATTGTATTTCCAGCTAGTCTACCTATTCCATGCTGGGGTAGGCTTTGGTAATGCAACTGTCTTTGCAGCTCCTGTAAGAAACCCCAATCAAGCTCATTATTAGTTCACCAAGTTGTACTTTAGTGCTATCTATACTTTGGTTTGTCCTCAGTTTTCTGAGATTTGATCACATATTCCACAAAATACTGTCACACATGTTTGTCGTTTGTGTATAGGGAGGCTAGCTAGCTTTGTATCTTTATACTTTCTTGCATGTAATTAGCTGTAGAATTTCCTGGTGAAGTCTTTCAGGTCTTTTATGTACAAAATCTTATCATCTGTAAATAATGATACTTTTACTTCCTATTTGTATCCCCTTGATCTCTTTCAATTGTCTTATTGCTTTAGGTAAGACTTCAAGAACTATATTTGAACAGGTAGGGAGAAAGTGGACCACCTTGTCTTGTTACCAGTTTTAATGGAAATGTTTTAATTTTCTCTCTGTTTAGAATGATGTTGGCTGTGGGCTTATTGTAAATTAACTTCATTGTGTTGAGTTATGTCCCTCATATCTCTAGATTCTCCAGGACTTTTATCATGAAAGGATGTTGGGTTTTGTCCGAGGTCTTTTCTGTATCAAATAAGATGGTCATGTGGTTTCTGTCCTTAGGTCTATTCATGTGGTGGGTGGTATTTATTGACTTACATATAATGAACCATCCTAGAATCTCTGGGATGTGGGTAATCTTTTTTTCTTTTTCTTTTATTTTCTTTTTTTCTTTTTCTTTTTCTTTTTTCTTTTTTTGCCAGAGCTGAGGACTGAACCCAGGGCCTTGCACTTCTGAGCGAAATCTCCAACCCATGGGTAATCTTTTTTGATGTGTTGTTGAACTTTTTTTCCAAGTATTTTATTGAGAAATTTCACATCTATGTTCATAAGAGACATTGTCTATATTTTTCTTTTTTGTATTTCATTGTTTGGTTTTGGTATCAGGGTAGTAACTGGCTTAATAAAGAGAAATTGGAAAGGTTCCTTAAGTTTCTATTTTATGAAATAACTTGAGTGTTGGTGTTGGTTCTCTGAAGGTCTGATAGAATTCTACACTGAATACATCTGACCCTGGGCTCTTTTAATTGGTAGAGTTTTGCTGCACTTTTTTTTTTTTTTGAGCTGAGGATCGAACCCAGGACCTTGCACTTGCTAGGCAAGCACTCTACCACTGAGTTAAATCTCCAACCCCTTGGTAGAGTTTTGAATATTGTTTCTATCTCATTAGATGCTGTGGATCAATTTAATTCATTTACTCCATCTTGATATGATTTTGGTAGGTTACATATATCTAGAAATGCATCCATTTCTTTTAGGTTTTCCAGTTTTGTAGCATTCAAAATGTAAAAGTATGAGCTTATGATTTTTTGAATTTCCACAGTATCTGATGTAATGTCTCTCCTTTCATTGCTAATTTTATTAATTTGGATTCTCTTTCTTTTGGTTAATTTAGCTAAATGTTTGTCAATGCTGCTAATTTTTTCAAAATACTAACACTTTATTGATTCTTTTTATTGTTTTTCATTTCTATTTCATTAGTTTCAGCCCTGAGTTTGATTATTTCTTCATATCTTTTGTTCTTTTTTCTAAAGCTTTCAAATATATTATTAAGTTTTTAATGTGTGATCTCTCCATTTTTTTTTTTCACGTAGGCTCTTAGTGCTATGATTTTCATGTAGGCTCTTAGACCTGCTTTCATTGGGGCCCATAGATTTTGGCATGATGTGCTTTCATTTTCATTCAATTGAAAGGAAAATGGGCTGGTTGCTGGTGCTGGTTACTGCGTGGAAAGGTCACAATCATGACAGAACCCAGTGGTACCTTTTAGAGCTTTATTAGGAGGAGAGAGAGAGAGAGAGACAGATAGACAGACAGAGACACAGAGAGAGAGACAGAGAGAAAGACAGAGAAAGAGAGAGAGAGAGAGAGAGAGAGAGAGAGAGAGAGAGGCCTGGTGGAGAGGAAACACAGGTAGAGAGGTGCAGAGAGAGAGACCAGGGGAACATGGTGCTGCCTTATAAAGGCTAGGATGCACCTGCACACACAGGCCCATGCACAGAGATCCACAGTCATGTCCATGTGACTATGTGACCGCGTAACCATGGGACATGGGGCATGCAGGACGTATGACCTGGAAATGACTAGGCAGAGATGACTAAGTGTCCTGCTGGGCATGCACAGCCATGGGGTGTGGTTGGAATTTCTATCATCAATTCCAGGAAATTTTAAAATTTCTTTGTTGATTTGTCCCTTGACCCAATGTTCACTCCCTGGTGTGCTCTTTAGCTTCCATGAATTTGTGTATTTTCTTCATTTCCATTGTCAATATCCAGATTTAATTCACAGTTATCAGACAGAGTGCAAGATGTTATTTTAATTTTCCTAGATTTATTCAGACTTGCTTTGTATTGTAGTAAGTGTCAGTTTGGGAAAAAGCTCCATGGATTGCTGAGACGAATATGTATTTTTTAGTGTTTGTGTGGAATGTCCCATAGATACCTCTTTCGTCCATATGATTTATGATATTATTTAATTCCAGAGTTTCTCTATTTATTTATTGTCAGGATGACCTGTCTATTGGTGAGCATAGGGTATTAAAGTCCTCCATTATAATTGTATTAGGGTTGATATGTGATTTTAGATATAATAGTGTTTCTTTTATGAAATAGGATGCCACTATGTTGGTGCAGAAATGTTTGGGATTATAGTAATATCTTCTTGGTAGAGTTTCTGTTAAAGGACATAGGTAAGTTGTGTCTTTAGCAACAGAGAATTACCATCTGGTTATGGACAGTAACAAATATCCTTTACAATAGCCTGTGATGTTCTGGGAGGGAAGCCTATAGAAGACCTTTAGCCAATGACTCAACAAGATGTAACCCACTCCTGGCACTGGAGGTTTACTTGGTGGCACCAGAGGTCTAACTGGAGCCTTGTATTCCCCATTAGATGGTGACTCCACTTAAATTCCTTTCATAGGTGTATATATTTTTTGAAAGCTTCTGCAGTGGTAATTTTCCATATAGCTTTTCAAAAGGCTTTTGGTATTAATTGTCGCTTTCTGTGTTCTCCCTTTTACCCTACCCTCCAACCTCCTAATTCAATCTTCCTGTTCTAGTCTCTCTTTTAACTATTCTCTAATTCCCCTTCCTTCACAGATCCTTTCCTCCCCCTTGGTCCTCTATCTACCTAACTTCTATGGATATTCTGAATGAAACACCTATATCTAAAGTTTAAATTGTTTTCTCTTACACGTGGATGCTTCTCTTTTGAGGTATGGATTATCTCACTTGGAATGATTGTTTCTAGCTTTATCTGCAAATTTCATTTTTTTCTTACCAGCTTTATAATACTTCACTGTGTAAATGTACATTTTCATTATCCATTTATCAGTTGATGGAAATCTACACTGTTTCCAATTTCTGTCTATTATGAATAGAGTAGCCATGAACATGGATGAGCAGATACCCTGAACCTGACAAAAGAGAAAGTAGAGTGTAGGTTAAATAATTGGCACAGAAAAGGACTTTCTGAAAAAGACATTTGTAGCACTGGCACTAAGACCAACAATTAATGAATTATGCTGGGTGGTGTTGGCACACGCCTTTAATCCTAGCCCTCAGGAGGCAGAGGCAGGCAGATCTTTGTGAGTTCGAGGCCAACTTGGGCTACAGAATGAGTTCCAGGAAAGGCACAAAGCTACACAGAGAAACTGTCTTGAAAAACAACAATAAAAAATTAATGAATTAGCTCCACATAGAGCTAAAAATAAAGTTTCTTACAGCAAAGGACACCATCAGTCAAATAAAGTGGCATCCCAAAGAATGGGGAAAATATTTACAAGTTATAAATCTGATAAAGGGTTAGTATATAGACTACATAAAGAACTAAAAAAACTGAACGTCAAGAAAAATATAACCCAGTTAAAACTGGTATATATATCTAAACAGAGAGTTCTTGAAAGATGAAATTCTAATGGCTGGGAAACACTTAAAAATGTTTATGGTGATATTTTATTTGTGCTGAAATGTGATTTTATTTATATGTTAATAAATAAAGTTGCCTGGTGATCAGAGCTAAAAGTGAGACATTTAGCAGAAGTCTGGCAATGGTGGCACACGCCCATAATCTGATCACATGGCAAGCAGAGTCTCTGTGTGGTCAAGGACACAGCCACGCGGTGACACAAACTTTTAATCCCAGTACGAACCATAGAGACCTGGAGGTCTGTATACAAAGGCAATGATGAGGAAATCATGGGTTGGGTTTAGAGCCAGTGAGAAGGCAGAACAGAAAGGCAATAAAAAAAGCAGACACACAGGAAGAAAGTCTCTCTGGGGAAGTGACAGCAGCAAGTGGTAAGCTAAAGGCTATTCATTAGTGCTCTGATCTCTTGGGCTTTTAACTCTGTATTTGGCTCTGTGTTTCTTCTTTAATAAGACCGTTCAGAATTTCATCTACAAATGTTCAACATCTGTAGGTATCAGAGAAATGCAAATTAAAACTACTTTGAGATTTTTCTCTTACCCCAGTTAGAGTGGCCAAGACCAAATGGCACATGCTGGTGAGGACTCAGGGAAAGGGGACCACTTGTTCATTGCTGGTGGAACTGCCAACTAGTACAGCCATTATTGAAATCATTGTGGTGGTTCCTAAGCTGAAAAAAATCCAGCATAACATTCTTGGGCATATTCCCATGGAGCTCTACATCTTTATTACAAGAGATACTGGCTCATCCAATATTACTGATTTTTTTTTTAATTCCCCAGAAAATTCTTGCCTAGAAAAATGCTACTGTAAATCAGTAAAGCACTTCACTGCTTGCGTCAGGAAACTGCCAACTAATCCCTAGAAGCAAACAATTACTACCTGAATAAGCAACTTACGTTCAGGACAGTTTGATTTTCATAAAATTCATCTCCACAGTGTCACCTTGTGCCAATAACCATCATGTATCTTGCCATGATCTTCAGTCAGGTCCAATTATTGAACTACCTTTTCGGCTTTGCTTTGTTGGAGACAGGGTCTTGCTATGGAGCCCCTGGTTGCTCTAATACTTGCTGGCCTCCTACTCAGGGTGGTCCTCCTGCCTTAGCTCCTGAGTACTGGGATTTTAAGTATGCCTACCTTTTTTTCTACTTCCTTATCTTTGTAATTATCCTTCTTGGTACTTAAAAAAAAAAAAAAAGCTTCTTGGTTGGCACTCAGAAGCACCTTGAATCATTCTTTCACTAAGTTTAAACAATTCTTTATTGGTGAAATTATTAAGGCCACTCCACGTAGTTAAAAGGGAGGTTTATTTTGTGGGGTAACTTACAAATGAAGGGATAGGTTGTAGGGTCTGGCAAAGGTATGGTGCAGTCTGGAGGTATTCTCTGGAGAACTCTGCTCAGTCTACCTCCTGTGTCCAGCGTCCTGAACCAAGAGAGCACGCCCCTCCTCTCTATCTTGGGTCTTCTGCTTCCTCCTCCACCCCACCTTGTGGGCGTGACCATTACCGAAGCCTCAAGGGGGTTGGAACTTCCAGGCCAATGCTGGGATGGCTATCCACTACAATTCTTTTTTTTTTTAAATTTATTTTTTCTTTATTATTATGTGTTTTAAATTTTATACATCAGCCATGGGTTCCCCTGTCCTCCCCCCTCCCGCCCCCACCCCCACCTTCCCCCAGGTTTAAACAATTTTTAATCAGTCATGGAGTGTTCCTTGTTTCCATTTTCCTTTCCATGTTTTCCAGACTCAACTTGCATGTTAAACTTTTCATTGTGGTCTGTGGTAGTTTGCATGTAACTGGCCCCCATAAGCTCATAGGAAGTGGCACTATTAGCAGGTGCGGTCTTGTTGAAGGAAGTGTGACACTGTGGAGGCAGGCTTTGAGATCACCTATTCTCAAACTACACAAAGTGCCTCAGTTCGCTTCCTGTTGCTTCATCTGTTGCAAAAAGAAGTTTCTTTAATAAGAGATGAGAAATATGGTTATATCTGAAGACTTGGAGCCAGAAACCACAGATGAAGCATCCATTTGACATTTGTCTTTTGAGGTCTGGGTTACCTTACTCAATATAATCTTTGCTAGTTCCATCTGCTTACTGTTTCGACTACACAGTCGATACCACCATGTTTTGACTGGTTCCTCTTTTTCTCTACTGTAAAATCCTCTGCTGTAGTGGGAGGAAATCCAGAAAGGAAAAAAAAAAAAAAAAAGCAGATTTTTTTTTGTCCAAAATACTTTATCAGGAGGCTCAGGCTCCTCTGGCTTCTGAAAATGAAAGGCAGAAGACTTTAATGCGGGATCAAATAACCCTGTGTATGATAAAAGATGAAAGGCACTTGGCTCAGCTAAAAGAGTCAGAGCAATTTCAGATGACTTTAAAACTGTATCACAAAAAGGAGAAAGAGGGAGGAGGGAGGAAGGAATAAACGAATGAATGAATGAATGAATGAATGAATGAATGAACGAACTTCCTCCTAGTCCTCTGAGGCATCATGAAGCTAAATTAATTGAACAAGTAAAGCCATTTTCTTGTCCTTAGGACCTCTTATCTTTATTTTTTGACTCTTGATTTTACTTTTTGTCTCTGCCTGTTTTGGAGTAGACCATTCAGATCTACAGGGGCTTTTAACTATAACTGAATCAACTTTATGCTCTGAACTAAGCAGTCTCCTTCCAAATACCACAGTGCAAACTCATCACTTGGAAGTTCAATTGACCCTTGTAGGTGACAGTCTATCATAAAACTTTCACCTGCACATGCACATGTCTTAAGTTTACAGAACCTTCTTTAGGGAACTAAGGGCAGATTTTTTTTTTAATGAAATAACTTCTCTAAGAACATTAGGAATATATTACAAGAACTAGAATGTAGAAGCAAACCAAGCATCTAAAGGGAAAAAATTGCTCTTTAGAACCAGATGTCCCAAGTTTTACTCTCAACTGTTCTGCCTCTTCCCTTTTGTCCCCTTTATTCTACTTACTTATTGTTTTCCTTTAAAATTTTTTTCTTACTTATTATTTTCAGGTGGTCCCCTAGTCTGAATTCAAAGCTATGATCTAAATGCCATTCATCTTTCTTCACCTGGGTTACTTCACGCAGTACATTCCCCAGTTCCTTTAAGTTACCTATAAATATCAAAGCTTTATTTTTCTTTACCGCTAAATAAACTTACATTGAATATATGAACCATATTTTCATTATCCATTCATTAATTGATGGAGATATAGGTTGACTTATTTCCTAGCTTGCTGTGGATATTGCTCTGTGTGCTGTGAATGTGTTGCTCTGATTGGTTAATAAATAAAACGCTGATTGGCCAGTAGCAAGGCAGGAAGTATAGTATAGGTGGGATAAGCAGAGAGAATTCTGGGAATAGGAAGGCTGAGTTAGGAGTCACCAGGCAGACACAGAGAAAGCAAGATGTGAAGGCGGAACTGGGAAAAGGTACCAAGTCACATGGCTAAACATAAATAAGAATTATGGGTTAGTTTAAGTGTAAGAGCTAGCCAATGGTAGGCTTGAGTTAATGGCTGAACAGTTTTAATTAATATAAGCTTCTGTGTGTTTACTTGGGTCCAAGTGGCTATAGGACAGGTGAGTGAGAGAGATTTGTCCTGAACATGGGCCAGGTGGGACACAGGAAAACTTCAGCTACACTAGCTATTGTGACTAAATTAGCCATTAGCAAGGATGTGCAGGTATCTCTGTGTTGGAATAGAGAGCCCATTGGGGCACTGGGGTACATGCCCAGGAGTGGTATAGTTGGGTCATATGGCAATTCTATTTTTACCTTTTTGTGAAACATTCAGACTGATTTCCATAGTGGCTGCATCAATTTATACTTTAATAATAGAAAAGGGTTTTCCTTTCCTACATTCTCTCCAGCATTTGCTATTTTTCTTATTTGCTATTTTTCTTTATTATGACCATTCTAAGTGGAGACAGACTGAATCTGAAAGTAGCTCTAATTGGCATTTCCCTGAAGGCTAATGATGTTGAGCACTTTGAAATTTATTTATCAGCTGGTTATTTGTTCTTTTGAGAACTCTGCATCTAGTTCTAAGCCCATTTTTTAAAAAATAAATTGGGTTGTTTGTTTTCTTGATGCTTACTTTCTTGATGCTTACTTTCTTGAGTTCTTTGTATATCCTTCTTCCTTTCCAATTTCTACCTCTCTCCCTTGCTTCTCCTTCACTTAAAGATTTTCTTATAGAGCTTTGTCTCACCTGGAACTCACAGAGATCAGCAGCTGCTAACTCCTAAGTGCTGGGATTGGGCCATTTTGCCTGGCAATCTTAAAGCTTTAACAAACAACTAGAAAACCCATTGTCTTCACCACTGTTTTGTTGCTGTGCAGACACCATGACCACGGCAACTCTTATAAAAAGAAGCAATTAACTGGGGCTGTCCCACAGTTCTGAGGTTTAGTCCATCCTCATCATGGTGGGGAGCATGGCGGCACACAGGCAGACCCAGTGCTGGAGAAGCAGTTGAGAGTTCTACATCCTTATCCACAGGCAGCAGGAAGAGAGAGTCAGCCACTGGGCCTGACTTGGGCAAGTGAAACACTTTCTCCAACAAGGCCACACCCACTCCAACAAGGCCTCTGCTCCTAATCTTTTCAAATAGTTTGACTCCCTGGTGACTAAGCATCAAATATATTAGCCTACAGAGGCCATTCTTACTCCAACCATTACACCCATCATGCCGTTTCTCCTGATTCTAGCCAACATCCCACCATTCATGTAACATGTTCCGTATTTATTGATGCAGACTTACTCCTCTCTGAATATTTTAATACTGCACAGAAAACAAAAGACAGGGGCATCTCCATGCTTAAAAGAAAGTAATGAAGAAAATGAAAACGATGAAAAGGAGAAAAATGCCACCACAGAGACTTCTGTTTTTCTGACCAAAACAAAAGGTTTTTGGGATAGGCTACCAGAAGTTCCTTCTCTAAAATATAATGTTGGGTCATTTCTCACAAACCAAGTCTTCTTTCTGTTGTAAAAGATACCGGGGATGTGGGGAGCTCTAAGAATTTTCCTAAAACCTACCTGTCAATAAAAAACCAGGAGTCAAATATCAAATATCTGAAAGATCAGAGAAGCAAAGGAGCAGTCACCAGAGACTTCTTACCTGCCCGGATCCTGAGACCTAAAGGGCCTGAGATCCTTTTCCTATCCACCTTATATTCCTGTCTCCACCTCCTGATTGTGCTGGGATTAAAGGTGTGCGCCACCACTGCCTGGCTTCTATCGTTAACTAGTGGCTAGCTCCATGCTCTTATCTCAAGGCAAGCTTTATTTGTCAGACCACAAACAAAATATCATACAACACCTACCTTGTTTCCAGTATGTCCAATAAACATCCCTACTGTAAAACAATAGTGCATCCCTATACAGTTTGGCAGTGAATTGAAATTATAGATTTCTGTTCCTGCCTACTTAAAGGAGAGGGTCTGGGGATGGAGAGGGGCTCAGTGAATGGTTAGAGTGCCTGCTGCTTTTTCAGAGGACATGAGTTAGTTTCCTGGCACCCATATTGAGTGACTCACAACTGTGTGTAACAGCAACTCCGGGGAATCCAACACCCTTTTCTGGACTCCCTGGGCACATGCATGCTCGTGGCATACATATACACACACACACACACACACACACACACACACACACACACACACACACACACACCAAAGACTAAACCAAACCAAACAGAAAGGTGAGTTATCAGACACTTCCTCAGACAGTTACATATCAGTTTCTTTGTTTTTTTTGTTTTTTGTTTTTTTTTTTTAAATTTTTCGAGACAGGGTTTCTCTGTGTAGCTTTGTGTCTTTCCTGGAACTCACTTGGTAGCCCAGGCTGGCCTTGAACTCACAGAGATCCGCCTGCCTCTGCCTCCCAAGTGCTGGGATTAAAGGCGTGTGCCACCAACGCCCGGCTACATATCAGTTTCTATTTACAAATAAATACCTGGAGAAAATCAGTAATTTATAACTTCCATTAATGCTCTTAAATTATTTTTCAGATGTGTCTCCTATTAAAGATGGAGATACTTAGTGTGAAGCTGGGATGAAGTCTACTGAGTAATAAACTGATGCTCCAGACTCCAGATCCGTACTTTTTAGGAAATGCTCATCATTAAAGCATGATGCAGACAAGGCTGCAGGGGACAAACATGAAGCCATTCAAGTGTTCCATGTTTTCTATAAACTGTCATTAACTGAATTGATGCTTTGGATCTTACCTTCTAAACAAATATTAATCACTGAGACAGCTGAGAGCTTTCACTTTATCTTAAAGGGGCGCAGTAACTTGAGATTTGCCTTTTGGTGGAGATAAGCCTGCCTGGTAAATTAATCTTCCTAGAGCAGACTGCTCCTAATTAATTTGATGGTAATATTAAAAACCACCACCTGTGCCCAAGATCGAAGACTCAGTCATATTCACCCTTAACATCACTCTGTCCCTCAAGTCAGGGACCTAGTGCTTCAGAAACCAACATTTCTTATAAAAATATTTGGTGTTCATTTTGCCTCTTCCATCTCTCTAGTATTTATTCCTGTTCACAGGGGAAAAAAAAATCCTGATTTTGTTGAGCGTGGCAATTTGCCCTGGGGAAAAATTGCATTTCCAAGTTTTTTCCTTTATCTGAATGTAGAGCTAACTGTAGAACACCCTTATCAAAATGTTTTTTTTGTTGGGGGGGTGCCAAGGTTGGGGAGGTTGGTGCTTTGGGGAGTTAAAATGTGGGACTTAGCCTGAGGCAGTCTATCTAGTGCAGCTGTGAACATAGCACACCGCTGGAGACACGGGGCAATGTGCTTCTATCACAACTTCCGCGTGGAAGCAAGACCAGGGAGCAGCAGAAAGATACTGAAAACATCCAGTTACAGGCTCAGTGTTGAACTCTTATTTTCATGGCACTGGATGAAAGAAATCTCTCATCTGACAGGCCACTGTCTGTTCATTTCTTTTTTCTTTTCTACCTTTTTCCCTTTTCACCAGTTTATTACATTGACATTGGGAATAAAAATGGAGAAGGCATCTTGTAGGTACTGAAGACACGAGAAACTGCTGGTGTGTTGCATGGCACAATTGAAATGTGATTTTGAAACATTTCAGTAGTGTGGGAAACAAATGTGTTCATTAATTATGAGGCCAGAACAGATATTTCACAACACAGTGTCCTTGGAGTTTTAACTGTACACCACCTTAGGAAGAGCAAAACATAGTATGTGATTGTGTGCCTCATACTTGTAAATTTATCTAGCACATATGCAGGAGGCTAAGTAAGGAGGGCTAAGTGAATTCCAGGGCAGCCTGGGCTACAGTGATACCATCTCAGATAACAAAACAACACAAGAAAGAGGATAGCCTGGTGTGTTGACTCATGTCTGTAATTCCAACACTTCAGGAGGCCGAAGAAGGACCAGGAAGTGGCTAGCTGGAAAATGAGTTCAAGCCACATGTTTGGTGTTACGTGAGTTTATTAAATAACAACCAGGAAGAAACAAATCAGCAAGCAGCAGACAGGTAGTAAAATATCAGACCCATCATCCAGTAGGAACGGCTGGGGAAGACCCCCGAACAAAGATAATAGTCAGCTGAAGGCCCTGATCAGCCAAGAGAAAGCCAGGCATGATGTCTCCACCCTGGGTGAGATTTCCAACTAGACATTCCCAAAACATTTTAATATCATGGGCCAAACAGAAGCCTAGTCTCTAGCTTTGAGAAGCTGCTTTGATTTACCTCCCAACAGTGTCCATGGGCACAGTATTTCCAGATGGTTTACTTCCATTCTCAAAGCCATGGCATTTACGTTCAGGCTGTTTGCTGTTCTCTGGAGGTCCAAGGGAACCCGCCCAACCCTGGACAACACTTACAACACACATGGGTCAGAAGTGAGGGGGCTAACACCCCCACAGCCCGCTTCTCTGTCAGCTTAAACAGCACATGACTACTTATTAACATAATGTGTGTTATAGAGGCACAAACATTCTCCAAATCCCCTTTGTCCATGGTTCTAGAACATAGTATATACATTTGGCAATGGTAAAATAAGCCTTTTGCTATATTAACCTAAGTCCACAGCAATATCTTTTAGTAAAATTACCTTTAAAGAACAAGTTTTGTAGTCCCAGCATTTGGGGGTCAGAGGCAGGAAGATACCTGCACATTTGGGTCAGCCTGGACTACACAGGAAGACCATGTGCAACCCACACGGAGGCACATGTGGGGCAGCCATGCAGAACTAGTTACAATGGTTTCTCACATTCTTTGAAATCATGGCATTGCAGTGACATGTGAAGGGCTTACTCAACAAGAGGTGGGGAGACACAGAAACACCTACTTGCTGGATCTACTGTGCAGACCAAACAAGGGTCCAGGCAAAGCACCAACGGTCTCAGTGTCTCTCAGATGTTAGGTGATGGATGTTTTCTACATCACATCTCCCTGTATCATCTGCTTGCACAGCTCTATCTCCCTCTAAATTTTCAAGGTCTGGAATGTAGGAAAGAATGACATCTTCTAGTATTTTATCTTCAGGAACGAACCCACAGTACTTGAATAGCAACAATATACGTATTCCTAACTTCACTGGATGAACTAAAAATATTCTGTTATTGGATGAGTTTTTTATTTTATTCTTTGTGTATGGGTGTTTTGCATGAAAGTATGTCTGTGTATCACATGCATGCTGGAGGCTAGTAGAGGGGTTAGATTCCCTGAAACTGGAGCCACAATGTGGGTATGGGGAGTCTAACCTGGGTCCTCTTGAAGAGCAGCCAGTGCTCCGAACCAAGGAGCCATCTCTCCAGAACCAAGAAAATTTAAAAATACAAATGAGCTCTGTGGTTAAGAGCATCTGTTGCTCTTGTGGAGGACCTGAGTTCCGTTCCCAGAACCACATCGGGCTGTTCACAGAAGTCTGTAACTCCAGCTCAGGGATCCAACACTGCTGGCCTCTGCAGGGACTTGGACTCATGTGCACATAACCCCACACAGGCACATACTAAAAACAATACAGACGAGTCTTTCAAGAATACAAATGAGGCCACTGAAACCCAGATTGACAGTGACTTGCCTAATGTGACACGAAGTGACAAGAACCCAGGTTTTTATTTTGAAATCCAGTATTTCAGGTTTCCCACTCAGAACTGTTTCGACATTTCTAAAAGCGGCATCATGTAGTGACTGTTGCTGCTACTTTTATTTTGCTCAGTGTAAATGGTTTCTCTCTTTCCGGTATTAAGTTCACTTATCCTCCAAGTGGGCCATAGTCATCTTCCTATTTTTAAAAAGAGTTAATTATTAACTTTGTTATAAGCACTCAAAATTATGTGGCTGCCTCATATCAGCCTATGTTCCTTGATATAGATAAATTAAAAAACGCGAAAGTAATTCTGCCTTAATTTCCAGACCCTAACTCCACATTTCCAGTATCAGCCCACCATCTTGTTGCCCTGTACTCTCATTCAATTTAACCAGCTTATCAACTTAACACCCAGTCATGATCTACCATTAAGTCCTGTGCAGATGAACTCAGACACACACACACACACACACAGAGGGGGGGGGGGGATTGCATATGTAGATGTGTGTGGGAGCACCTGGAGGACAAACATTCCTTCCACCACATGAGCTCTGGTGGCCAAGGTAGGAATATTGTGATTTCAAGGCCAGTCTGAGATATATAGCAAGATTCTGTGTCCAAATAAACACTTACAAAAATTATCTAAGATAAGCACTCAAAAGCATCTGAATATTTATTGAATAAATTATGCATATACATTAACTAAAAATGAATGTCCTGGTGGATGTTATGGCACACACACCTGTACTCTAAGCACTTGGGGTGCTGAAATATGGGGGATCTGAGTTTGAGGCCAGCCTGGGCTACATAACAAGACTGTGAATGAAACAAAGCATGAGCATGTGACTGTTTTGATCGGGTTAATGTGAACATCACTTGTGAAGATGAGGTAATAACAGCATTTGTAGATTTTGTCAACAGGAGCAGTGTTTCTTTCCACTCTGACAGGATTATAGTTTTGTGTGTACTTTGTGTGTAGTCTTAGTTACTACATAAACCTTCCATCAGGCAGTCCAGGTCTCTTAGAAATGGTGAGTAAGTGTTGCACTAATCACAGCAGTTCTCTCCTATGTTAGCTCTCCTGGCATTTCTGATGAAATGAGGTGATGTGTAAAGACGACACAATAGTACCTGGCACATGACTATTTACTATTACTGTTTTCCCTTCCTCCAGGGCCAGGCTTTGCTAGCTGCAGGGCATAAAAGACTAGAAATCTCCAATGCACTGACTCTGAGAAAAGGTACCTACAAATGTTTACTTGGTTAGTAAAAATGGGAAAAAGGTAGGCAGGCCACAGGAGTGCAGGCTGTAAGCCCCCTTTCCATATCTACAGCATTGTGTGGCTATTATCTTAGGGCCTTAAGCTTTTCTACCACTGAGCACTCCTAACTCCTAGTCTATTGTTTAAAACTTAAATTTCCGATTATTCTCTTCATTACCAGGGATATCAGATTTGGGGAATGGTAGGGAAGAGGAGGGTCCAGGAATAGACCTAAAGTCCAAAGATTAAATACAGCACACTCTTTGGTGTCAGGAAGAGAGTTTGTTAGATTGGGAGAGCATTTGCCTTTTATACCACTGGCTCAATTACTGGGAGTGGGAACTAATATGGAATCAAGATTTTGCTGGAAAAAATTAATTCCATCTCCTTTTATGAGGGTAACATATAGAATAAATCCTTTTACATTTAAGAGAACAGTGCACATTGAGTGTGATATAACTTCTAATTTTATCAAAATAAGAATGCTTCATTGTCTGCCTTCCATGTTCAGATGAAATCTGAGAACTTGCCCCCTGGGCCTGTGGCCGAGCAGGACAGTACAGTCTGAGCTGGATGCCAGGAGGCTGGCTTTGTAGATTTGCTGTTATCAATCAGTAATACTGCTCACGTCACTGTTTTTTAAGTTGCACATTTTAATTTAGTTTTTATCATTCACAAGGATTAATTACAAATAGGGAAACTGCTTGCAGTTTTCTGTATAAGGTCTCTAAAGGGAACCCACTGTGATGTCCTATCTTGTGAAGTCAACACTCAACACAAGACTGGTAATCCAGACAAGAGCAATAAAACTATCAGCTTCCTAATTTAATGAACATATGGCCTTGGACAGAAAAGCCCCAAACACTTGCAGACCCCTAGGAAAACCTGGGCTGTCAGCTGAGTCCTTTCCATGTCTGAGCTTCCACTCTGACTTGGGAGTGCAGAGCAGTCTCACAAACACACTGAGTCTCAGGTCAGCAGGAGCAGAGTTAGGCTCAGCTTCTCTCCTTTGCTCATGTCAGAATGCTAACTTCTCACTTCTGTCCTCACAGCCAGGGGTTTTTTGTTGTTGTTGTTGTGAAGATTGTAGTTTAAACCACCAACCAATCGCCAGACTAGGAAGTCTGAGAATGTAGAAGAGTGATATTGTTGAGATGGTTTTGTTTCAAAGCAGGCTAATGAACATAGTTTTTGTTTTGAAAACGCTCGAGATCAAACTCAAGTCTCCCAATGTGAGGTAAGTCTCTTCCAGGACATAAATCCAGTAAGTTTACTAGCTTTAGGTTTGGGGGCAGCAAACAAGGACTATTGAGACAAACTGTTGAGCTTTGGGATAGTACCATCCTGTCAGGAGTCTTTATACACAGTGCCCTCTGCAAACCCTAAGTGCCCCAAGTACCAGTTAATACTTTAAACCCTCCATATAAAAGGACCAATCTGACTTGGTAAGAAACGAGCCCTCCCCACAGCTCTTCCAGTGAAGAATTTTCTGGCAAAATCTGCTGAACAGTTTGAGACACATCATATGTCCTCAAAAGCAGTGACTTCTTGAACATGTCATTGTTACCGTGGGAACACAGCACAGGACCACAGCTACCATAGCCTGTCCCTTTTATCCAACATACCCACTCTCAGGTAGCTAATCTGCATATATGCAACATGCAAAGTGAACATTCTTTTGCCAAGTTCAAAGGTACTTGGGGGAACAAAAAGAACTTGCAGGTTTCAAGGCTGGAAAACAACTTGTAGCTTCAACCTTGGATTATAGCCGTTCCCTTTACACCCACAGAGGCAGTGCTCATCAGTCTGCTCAGCTTCTGCACCACAGCGTCTCTTCTAATTTTCTGGCACCTTGCACTTAATGGTTCATAGTTGCAGCAGACAGCTTGGAAACAGTCCTTTCTCTTCCTCAATCCCTACTTCCCATCAACTCCTGGGTGGGTTCTAGTTTTCCTTAAACACAAATTAACAAACAAACAAACAAACAAACAAAAACAAATGCAAGCGTGACTTTTAAGAGACCATCCACTAACTATGAATGCTGCTTCCAAATTTTGGATACATCCAAAACACCAATTTTTTTCAGATCAGGATGATTTTAACGCTGCCTTGTATTTAACTTCGTGTTCTCCAAATCACAACCCACAGAAAGCAGGTTGGAAGCAAATTGCTGGCTTCAACCCCCTTCCGTTATGTACTGTCTATGTAAACACAGGAAAGATTGCCATCTTATTCAATTTCTGCATTTTAAAATGGGATTAGAGGGGATGGGAAGGTAGGTCAGTGGGAAAAGTACTTCCTTTGCATGCATGAGAACCTGAAATTGAATTCTTGGACCCATACCAAGTCAGGCATGGAAGGGTCTGTCTGTAATCCCCACATTCCTATGATGAGATGGGAGGCAGAAAGAAAAATCTTGGGAAACTTGCTGGCCAGCCAGTGTGGCAAACACAGCGGCAGGCAAGGGAACCTGTCTCGAGATGAGGATTGATATGGGAGATAACCATTTGACCTCTACACATGCATAACGACACATGGCATGTTCAGGGTGTGTGTGCACATTCTCACATATACATGAAAAAAAAAAAAAAACCCAAAAACTGGGGACTAGACTACCCAGTTGTGACTGCTATGGATCAATGCCTGGAACAAGATAATCCTAAAGTGCAATGATGACCCTTAATGGTGGACTGATGGCTCACTAAACCAGAAAGCACGCCTGGTATTGGAAACCTAGCCAACTCCCTGGGGCTAGTCAGGTCCTGGATCTTAGATGAGAACATCTTCTTGTCACTTTATTAAATCAGCATGATTCCTAACTGCATTCTACATACTTATCCTTATGTCCACAGATTAGTGTACTTCTACTCCTAATTAAAGCAGCTTCCCTTTGCAGCAGATGAAGACACATACAGAAAACTACGAAGGATCAAAATGCAGAGAACAATTGACTGTGGGGTGCCCGGGCCCTATGGATACATCCACAACACAAAGTCCTGCGCCGAAGGCTCAGGGAACATTATCAAAGAAGGAACAGATTATAAGAGCCAGAGGGCCAGGGAGAATGCTGTGAGGGTTTCTCTCCTCGAAATAAGAGGGAGGCTTGACCCATTATATCTCAACAATATGACTTCTTAAACAAGCCTGGAATAATGACACAACAGACTTGCTGGAGTGGAAGGGGAAAATCCCACTGGATCCTAGCCTCTAGAGCAGTGGTTCTCAAGCTTCCTAATGCTGCTACCCTTTAATATGGTTCATGCTGTAGTGACCTCCAACCATAAAACTATTTTGTTACTGCTTCATAACCATAATTTTGCTGTTATTAATTATAATGCAAATATGTAATATGCAGGATGTGTGATATGTAACCCTCAAAGGTGCTGCAGTCCATAGGTTTAGAACAGCTGCTCTAGACAAAGAATTAGTCCAATAAGGGAAGCTGACAATAGGAGAATTAGTTTTTCCCAGGGATGAGCCTCCTAATTGGATATAAAATATCAAGTGGTTGGCACTGTAATCATATACACATAAGCAACACTAGAAACAGCGATTGCCTTTATGTATATATGTATGTAACAATTACGGTTATTTGGCCATGAACTTGAGGGAGAGAAGATGAGGGAACATGGAAGAAGTGGAAGGAAAGGGGAGAAATGATGTAATGAGGGTTTAATTAAACAATGGTGTTAGGAGTGGGTGGGGTAAGAATAGGTAGCAGATGTTAAGTCCTAACAGGCACACTCAAGCAGCTGATAAAAGTTCATGGTACAGGGTAGATGTAGAGTGGAGGGGGTGGGGGCAGAGGCAGACTGATTTCTAATTCTCCAAAACAAAACCTTATTGTCACTAGCTCATCTGATATATGGGAAAGAGTTGGGAAGGCTGGAAAGAGCACAGTTCTGCCAACCTTGGAAGAATTCAATTACGAAGCTTTCTCCCCCTCCCCCTCCATGGCCACTAAAAAATGTTCTTATTCTTTTACTCAGAGTATTTTAATTGCTTCTACTCTGTTACTATGTTTTCTAGAATGGATTTCCTGTGGAAGTCATTCTTTTTTGCTTCACAGATTCATACACTGCAAGGTCATCTTCACTGAACTGATCTGGATCTCCCACAACAACAGAAGTGCATAGGCTACTGTTTCTGGGCTCTTTCCCCGGACGACCCATAAACACTGTTCTACTGTCCCTAATTTAGGATAGCAAGTCTTCTCACAGATGGCTATAAAGTGCAAACACGACCTGTCCAACATTAGTTATATTCCTTCATTCATCTCCACCCTCATTTAAAAGGCTGCCTCTATGGTCATCTCTAGACATGCTAGCTGAATAACTCGTACAGCTCAATGCCATATTCAGACTCTTGTTCAGCCTTATTCCTATGCCCTCTCTCTAACATAAGTAAGACCCCCTAGTCCCTTTACTTCCATTTTTTAAGCATCGCTACTACCCATAGTTGGTCACGGATGCATTACCACTAGGAGGATGAAACTACCTCCTTCCAAACCAATGATTACCACTAGGACTGCCGCATGATCAAGCAGATAATGCTACACATACTGCCTTCGAAATGAGAACTTGAATAGATGACCTGACAGTAATTTTTATGCATGTCCTATTTTTTTTTTTTACCATTCTTATTTTCATTTGCTAAGAATTTGTTTCTTTCTATTCCAATAATGAGCTTAACAATTCTACTTTTTAAATTTGTCTAAATTGTGTTCTGTCATAATTCTAGCATTCCAAACTTTGTTCTTGGGAACAGGTTCCATCTACTACGCCAACTTTTACCCTTTTAGTTGGCAGTCAATCAGTATTCACTTTGCTGAACTAGAAAAACACTTAAAATTTTCTAAATTAAAGTGATTAACAAAAGTTAATTGTAAGGTTCAATTCTTACTAATGGACCTCCTGATGTCATCTGGTATGGCCACATACCTTGCTCTGATGTTTCTGGTTCTCACTTGTCTCTTCCTTCCCAAGGCTTTGCTGGTTCACTTTCTTCTGTCCACAAAGTGTTGGTGTTCCTCAGGTCTAGCATCTTCACCACCTTCTATTTTCTATATGCCTGTATAACATGTCATCCACTACCACTAGAGATTGGAAAATTATCTCTACCTAGTGTTAAAAATGGCAAATGCCCAAACTTTTTCTTGTAGCTGTTCAATTCCAATAAAATACATTAAATGCTCAAGAGATGAAAGACAATGTTTCCTTCCAAGTATTTGCAGTCCAGAACTGTCTGACTTAGGAACACTGTACGTCGGTTGCCTTGATAACCTACAGGAGCCTCAAATTCAGTACTGATCCTTCAACCTTACTTCTACATTAGTTTGGTGAATAACACTGCCATTGACATAAATTACTAAAGTCAAAATCTTACAATTCAATAGATGCTATTTCTCACCATTTTAATCTCTCTACCAAATCCCTCATGGGCACTTTAACACCTTTTGGTCCATCACCTTTAAGAACTTAGACAGGAATCCATGATACCCTCCAGTTACCAATATCAACCGGCTCCTAATACTAAATAACTATAATTTCTTCTATTAAACTTTGGAGTTCCCTAGCACCCACCCAGCTCTGGATCTTTTTCTATATACTTTTCCCTTCACAACTATCCATTCCTAAAGCTTCTGGTCCAGGCCTATGTATGGCTAAGTGTCATAACCTTTATTCAAAGCAACCCCCACACACTGTATTTTTGCTACTGCCTGCATCTCCCTCCTTTCTCATAATTCACAATAATCAAATGCCTTCGAATATTCTAGATCACACAAGCCTACCTAAATTTTCTACCACTCTCCTTATACCATTCTAATCAATGTTTTCTTTCCTGAGTGACTGGGATAATCATTCTTCTAAGACCTCTTGAATTACCTACTGGATTGTTTGTTTGGTTTGGTTTGGTTTTTTCAAGACAGGGTGTGTGTGTGTATAGTTTTGGTGCCTGTCCTGGATCTCATTCTATAGACCAGGCTGGCCTCGAACTCAGAGATCCACCTGCCTCTGCCTCCCATGTGCTGGGATTAAAGTTGTGTGTCACCACTGCCCGGCTTCCTACTGGATTGTTTACTCACTACTGAAAAAGTTTAAAACCCTGAGAATGTTATTCCTTGCTTCAAACCCAAATGCCAACTCACCAGTTATGATAAAGTCCAATATATGTGGGTGTGAGACACCAGATGATCTAGCCCTAGCTTACCTCACCTTGTTTACACCTCATCTTTACCAGCGTTCTACCATTTCCTCAAAAGCTTCTCTTAACCCTTTTAAAATGTATTCTTTTCTTTTTGCCTAGAATTAGCTCTGATTTTTTTTTTTTCTGCCCTAATTTCTTCTTTAGGGAAGTCTTTCTTTCCCTCAATGTAGACTACAGGGCATCATCATCTCATTTTATTATTTTGTCTCTCAATAACCAGCACCACTCTTTTGAGAATATTAACTCTGTAACTCAACTCTGATCTCAATAAAGAGGAAAAAGTAACTCGAGGGCATGAAGAAAACCCAGTGTTTTAGCAATAAACCATTATGAATTAAAAAAACTACACTTGATGAATAAGTTGCAGTACAGTAAAAAGCACTCCAAGTGGGCTGGAGAGGTGGCTCAGAGGTTAAGAGCACTGGCTGTTCTTCCAGAGGTCCTGAGTTCAATTCACAGCAACCACATGGTGGCTCATAACCATCTAGAATGAGATCTGGTGCCCTCTTCTGACGTACAGATATACATACAGGCAGAACATTGTATACATAATAAATAAATAAATAAATCTTAAAAAAAAAAAAAAAAAGCACTCCAAGCAATAGAAGCAGTTAAAACTAAGGCCTTGAGACATGGGAAGCATGTTGGTTTGAGAATTTAAAATGAAACCAATATAACCAGAATACAATAGGCAAAGAGTAACAAGATGTGCTTAGAGATATACAGTATGAACCCCCAATAAACATTCCAAAGTATACTGTGAAAATAAGTTTTACTCCCTAAATATTCCATTTTACAGAAGATCTAGCCCATTAGTGGTGGAGGAGATATTCAAGAAGAAACCAAGGGGACAATGTTCCAGGTAAGACATGACTGTCTTCTGGGTTATTCCATGAAGAGAAGTGGAAAGGTTTCCTTCTCTGGAGGAGGTAGAAATGACAACTCTGACCACTACCATGAAGCATCAAAGAACCTAAGTTTGAAAACTACAGACACAGACTTCCCCATCCCAGATAAGGAACACCTGGAGAACAGACCAAAGATAAAGTGATAGTCTGGGTATATGATGCTCAGCTCTGGAACAGATACATGTGTATACACCTGGAATGATGTTGAGTTGCTCCTTCGAGTACACTGGTAATATGGATTGCCACAGAATGACCTAAAACACACACGCCCTCCCAATGACCCAGATAGAGGTTAATTACTGGAAGGCAGAGATGGTAAGATAGACTGCCATAGAATAGACACACAGAAACACACACACACACCCCATGACCCAGAGGCCAAGTACTGGAAGCCAGAGATGGAGCAGCCAAAAGTGTAAAGCAAAAATGACACGAAAGCTAGGCAGTGGTGGTGCACGCCTTTAATCCCACCACCTGAGAGGCAGAAGCAGATGGATCTCGGTGAGTCTGAAAACAGCCTGTACTACAAAACAAGTTCCAGGACAGGCAGGGCTACACAGAGAAACCCTGTCTCAAGGGTCTGTGTATATGTGAGAATTTCAAGTTGTTACCAATCGTACTGAATGTTCTCAAGAGCGAATAATGGCAGAAAAAGAACCAACAGGTATGAAAACACCAAGGGGGTGTGCACGGATGGCTGAGGTAGTTCTGAAGAGTGATTTTAGGAGGGTTGGGAGTGAACCTAAAACTGCAGTAAATACAAAGTATGGAAGAGGACTGCACAACCAAATGAGCTGTTTGGACCCAAGGGACTTATAATTAGGTAAGTCTCTCTCCCTGTCTTTACTTGCACAAATACCAGCTCCTAGGGCCCACCTATATATTTTTTTTTTTATTAAAAAGAACCCAGTAAAAGAAAACATGGTGGTAAAGTCAGCCAAAGGTTCTGTCTGTGGTGTGACCTGTGGAGGGGATGAAAGCTTTGAACTGAAGGATAAGGAACCAATCATGTAAATGAGGAATGCAGCATTGTAAGGCTTAGCAGGAACTTTGACAGGAAGACTAGATTTTGGAGCATAAAAATGCTACTGTCAATGTTCAATAAGTATTATTGAGTACAGAATGATATTCATAACAACCAATACATGAGGAATTGGAATGGCAGGCCAATCAGAAAAATCATCATCTATACACAGCTGAGATGGTGCACACCAGATTATTAATTCTGAGCCGAACACAAAGTGCCCACTCCTTTTGGGTCACGCTGGGGATGGAGCTCAGGGTCTCACGCACGCAAGTAAACAATATACCAACAGAGCTGAGACAGTCCTCAGTTTGTCCCTACATTAATATAGTGGGACACACTGTTTTAACAACAACAAAAAAAAAATGTTTTCATTATCAGCTAAACCTGGAAGATTTTTCTCTTTAACAACAACCTTGTTTTCTACAAGACTTTAAAATATTTAATATACACTGTCCTTTCAGAGAGGCTGTGACACACAGGAAATCTTCTCAGATCACAACTCACAATCCATGACCCCGAAGGTTTGGACTCCATGCTTTCGAGTATCTTCACAAACACTAGTTTCTCTCCAACTCATCAAGTTGTATAAACTCTGTTGGCATCATTTTTCCTAAACTAGAAACATGTCTTGTTAATCTCCAATTTACCCAGTCTATTTGCTGAATAATTCCAACTGCCTAAAATGAGTACTTGATTGCTGTTAAGTTGTTCAACTTATATGCACTTAATGACCACCTTTTTCTTCATTAAAAAATGTATCTGTCTAGCCTTTTAAAACATAACTGAATTTAACACAGCTGCAAGTTCCCTGAACTGCAAAAGTTTAACTGGGGTAATGGGGTACTTTGAATAATAAAGTTCTAAATTGTACTATTAAAATCTTTGGGACTTAAAAAGAGAAAAACAAAACAAAACTCCAGTCTTTAATGATCAAACCTTGGTTAAATTTATGTTGCAAGATGATATTTTAAGAACAGACTAGGGGGCTGGAGAGATGGCTCAGTGGTTAAGAGCACTGGCTGCTCTTCCAGAGGACCTGGGTTCAATTCCCAGTACCCACATGGAAGCTCACAACTGTCTGTAACTCCAGTTCCAGGGGATCCAACATTACATAGACATATATGCAGGCAAAACACCAATGCACATAAAACAAAAAAAAATTAAGTTTTTTTTTTTTTTTTTTTTTAAAGAACAGATTGAAGCTGGGCATGGTGGTATACACCTTTAGTCCCAGTGCTCAGAGGCAGAGACAGGTGGATCTCTTTGAGTTCCAGGACAGCCAGGGCTACACAGAGAAAGCCTGTCTTGAATTTAAAAAAAAAAAAAAAAAAAAAAGCGCAGATTGAGGAAAAAGCTATTTAATATTGACTTTATCTTCCATATCAGCGTTACTAGCATGCTACTCTGTAAATTCATTCTTACTTCATACTTTCATGTTTCACAGTAAAAATGCTCACTCTCATAATTACTTTAGCATTCACTACCTATAAAATAAACAAATGCCACTTAATGTTGGCAAGCTCTTTCTCTGATCATACAGCAGAATAACTGAAGAAATGTCTAGTGGTCAATAATCTAACAAGGAAAGAAAATGCACACTGTTGGTCGATTCTTCCACATTGTCTGTACCCTCTCATTTCTGCAGACAGGCCCTCGTTCTGTGGCACAGGCTGGCCTGGGTTTTGAGGCAATTCTGAATACTAGAGTTGGGTGTGTGGACCCTGCAGTTTTCACTTCACAGGGCGAACTAACAATAACTGACAATGGACCTCTCTGCTACTGCATTCTCTCAGACACTTTTGCTAAGTATCTATCTTTAAGAGCTAGGAGCACTCCTAAGAAAACTGTATGGAAACATCCCATGAACAAACACATAATTCAGTTGTTTAAAAAAATATAAATCACCCATGAAAACCACCTTTATTTTAACATTAATAAATAACAGCGGGCTTATCAAATGGTAAGGATTTTAATGTGTCAAGTTTTATGCATACTGGAAAGAAACCTTAAGGTGAAACCGACTACTCAACACAACTCACTAGGTCCCCCAAATAAAACTGTAATGTTTTAATAATAAAACTTAAAAGTTTCCATAAGAAATTAAGTTCATTCCTTCACCATGCTTATTTATTCAGAGTCCCAGCAATTTCAGTTAAGTGATTCATTTCTCCTGCAAGTCTGATGCTGTACAGGGGATACACACATCCATGTGACCACAACACCACAGCTCAGGCTAACACTGTGAATGTAACTGCTTTATAATATGTCAAACAAAAGAAAACAAAACAATAATGCTATTATGGCAAACAAAAATGAAAGTAAATCTTCAAAGGATGCCTTGTTTCCAGTACTGACTTTAGCTCTGCTTTCCTTGAGGCGGTCAGTGCTCCAGAAAGAACTCCTACCTTGAAGCATAGGTCTCGTGAATAAAGCTAAGCTAGAATTAGATACTGAATGATCAAATAATTAATCCTGACTAATACTGTTCTTGAAGACTAATCTAATGAAAACAGTATCATTAGATAATGTGAAAAATACAGACAAATCTGCACAACCTAATGCCTATAAATAGTAAAATCAAAACATATGACTTCCTTATAGAAAGTGTTTCTATGTAACTATAAATGTTAAGGATTCTTGCATTTTATAAACACAAGATGGGCTCACTTTGATGATACCAATTTTAAAATTTATAAAATGTCTAAAAAATTCTTTCCACAAAAGTTTATACAGTTTAAAGCTATACACCATCCATAAATCTCAGGAAATGGGAAGAAAAAAATCTTTATAAGATCACATACAAAAGAGGAACTGCAATGTGATTTTATTTAAGGCAATACTGGGCTACCTCACAAACCACCACCTTGGGTATTTACACGGCTCCACTACTAGTGCCTATCACATTGACACAGGATACTTTAGAATACCAATGTTGAAAACTTCAATGTAGCAAGTCTTTATTCACATTTCCATTACATTTCATGGACTCATAGTAACTATATCCAATTAGAAGCAATGGAAAAAGGAAAAAAATCTGTAGCTATATGAAACTACTGAAGAGTCTGCTCTCATTTCACATGAACACCATCCAAGAATGGAGGATGGCCAATTCACAAAGCAGAATGTTGTAATGTGCCTATTGTGTCAACCACCTTGACAGCATCTTGCAAATTTTTTTATGTTAAAAAAAATTAACTACGGCAGTTTCTAGTTTTAGTTCAAAAAGTTCTTAATTTAAAACAATAAAAGTTTAAAAACTTGATCACTTCGTTAAAATTAAAATTGCAAATATAAATGTATCATTTACTTATTTAGACTTACAGACTGCTGGTGGCAGCAAATGATTTACAATAATAAATATATACAAAAAACTATCTACAAATAAAGAGTACTGCTATACATGAGTGGTGATCTGCTGAAAAGATACCAATCATACAGATAATTCAGTATAGTTCATGGAAAGGACAACTAGGTGACAGAAATTTGAGGCTTAACTCAATTATTTACAATAACTGAAGTATTGATTTTGCTCAAGTCCCATAGGGATAAAATAAAGTTCTACATGACAAATGTCATGGCTTTTTTTTTTTTCTTCATTTTTTAAAGCTAGGTTAATTCATGTCAACAAATTAAAAAGCTCACAATTACAGCATGCTTGATGGCTTTCTATTTAAAATAAAACTACAAATGATATGCATTTATAGTACATGAGTTACCTATCAGTACTGCCCTCTGCCTGTGGCTTTACCTATACTGACTTCTTTCAAAACAGTCCTGTCTGGATCATTTGATAGTTCAAGTTTATTTAGGCTGACAGTAGGTTTCATTTCCTGAAGCTGTTTTAGGACAAGCTCAGTGCAATCTTTAAGAGTCTTGTCTAAAACAATTTTTACATTCTCACTGCACGGAAGCTTGGAGGGATTGGCAAACTGTACAAAGATCTCACTTTCTTTACAAGAACATGTGTGATTCCCACCAGTCACAGTGGTCTTATCAACATTTCTTCTTGAACTTGAATGGGATCCTCTCTTAGTTCCACCATTTGAATGGTCTCTGTCAGTATTTTTCTTCTGCTTCACTGCAGACTCTTCCAGAAACTTAAGAAATGACACTTCAAATCCCATTGGTTTGAAGGAGCTCCAGTCAAAGGATGCAGGCTGCTCCTCGGTGGTTTGAACTGCCACAGCAGTCTCTTCATCCTTACGTGAGGTATTTACCTCCAAAGATAATTCTGGCTCAGTTTTTTCAACCTTTCTTTTCTTATTCTGCACAGTGCTTTTTTCCTTATAAACTCTCTTCAGGTTACCTGTCTTTTGTTTTTCTGGTAGGCTGGAATCATTTTCCTGAAAGTCATTATTTACCTTTAAAGCAGTATTAACTTGAGTTTCTACATTTGTGCTATCTTCATTTATTAGTTTTGTAATAAATAATTCTGTTAGTTCATCCATTTCATCTTTTTCACCTTTTATACCTTCTTCCTCTGGGATGGTAGCTGTTTTCGGATTATCATTTTTCTCTAACACAAATGTGTCAGAATCTTTTATATCATCTTTACCATCCTCTTGCTGAGAAGTCTCCTTTCCTTGTGGGCTGCCATACCGCTTGAAGACAATAAGAATATTGCGGTGTTGTGATGTAAATGCTTTGGACAACTTATGACACTTATAATGTCTAATTATATTGCTTTCACTTGTAACAACAGAAGTACACCCCTTTATCATACATGGATATTGTGTCACAAATTTGCTTGTACACTCTGACAAGGCGTCATTTCTAGCCTTTATGGAATATACATGCTTTCCACGTTTTAGAGAATAAGGCTTATTTTCTTCAATTTGCACAACTTTTGCACTACTGCTTTCGAAACTAATTTTTTTCTTTCGCTTGGTCTTAGGTACTTTCATTCCTTCTTTTCCAGACCGGCTGTGTTTTATTGCCCGATGTTTAGACTTTGATTTTTCTTGGTTTGCCTTACTTGATATATTTTCCTGGCCAGTTAATTTTCTCGGCCGAATCAGATGAGCCTTATGTTTGTCATTATGCTTATTAAAAATGTGCCGGAGGAGATTAGACCGAGTTGCATATATGCGGTCACAGCCTTCACAGTCACACTTGTATATGCCATCTTCTTCTGTTTTACTTGTCCTTGCCCCAATTCCATGGTCGACCTCAAGATGAACAACATAGCTCAGATATGTTGTAAAAGATGATTTACACTCCAACTGGTCACAAGGAAATTTGCCAACATCCACAGCAGCAGTCATGGTTTCAATTTCCTCAGGGGTCATTTCATGAAGTTTCATGTAGTGCTGTATTAGGCCAGTAATTGCTTGGAAAATTCTAGAACAGTCACTCACCTGACACCGAAATTCTTTCATTGATTGTTTAGTTTCAGCTTCTTCACTTTCTCTGCCAACTTCACTTTCCTCTTCAACCTCTGCAGAAAATGTAGGAAGATTTGATTTATGTACAGCCTGGTAATGAAGAATCAAGTTTTGCTGTATTGTAAATGCAGCAAAACATCCCTGGTGAACACAGCAGTAAGGTCTATATGGACTGTATCTTGCTGGAAATTCAACAGACTGGGAGACCAGATTATTTTCTCTTTTTTCTTCCTTTTCTTTTCTATGTCTCTTAATTCCCCTTCCTTTGGTTTTCACATGTGTAAGATTTGTATTGTGCTGTTCAACAGTGATTGGGACAGGTTGTGAAGAACTTTCTGGTTGCTCAGGACTTTTTTTTTCTGTAAGTTGTTTTTCTGGGATTACTGCTACACTGCCAAGGGCATCATCTGTCACTGCTGGTAACTCTACGGAAGGCTGTAAGTCTGTTTTCATTTCCTCTGCTACAAGTATCTGTTTTTTCACTTGAGTAATTTGTGGAGCTGACAAATTTTCACTCTGAGATTTTCTCCCATATGGTCTTTTTATTTTTAACTTTACCATTTCTTCTGTTGTAAAATGATGCACCAACTGACAGTGTGCCCGGAGATTAGAATTTCTTGTAAATGTTTTGGTACATGTAGGTACTACACATTTAAATGGAGCAAATTTTAACTGATTCTTCTTAATCTCAAGAATCATCTCTTGAGTATACTGGTGGATTTTACTGTAGTGTTTGAACAGGGCATCCTTTGTCATGGCACTGTAGTTACAGCCTTGGTTTTGACACACAAAGGGCTTATTAACTCTGTCGTTAAGCTGGATATGTATTGTTTCAGAAACTGGCTGGACTGCAGTATTTGGAGTTGATTTAGCAGGAGTAGGGGGCAGTGTTACTGGTGTGTTTATTAACATACACTGAGAAGCTGGAGTGGAAAGGTCAGTTTCTAATTTTAAGTTTTGCAAACCTTCTAAAATGTCCTGTATTTGATCCTCCTCACGTAATGCTTCAGGCTGAGGAATGTTACTTTTTGTTGGCATTACAGTTAGGAAAGAGGAACACTGAGGAGAATCAGGTAACTTACTATCTTGGATAGGGTTTACTGAAGGAAGTTGCATGCTGTAATTTATCTGAGCATTCTGTGGTGTCTCACCAGTACCCTGAGATCCACTTTTTACCTCAAGTATTTGAGAATTCATAGCCGTTTTAATAATTTCAAGAGTCTTCTCAAAGTTCTGTATAACATTGTCTTCAGGAACCTGCAAATCAGAAGTCACTGATGTGCATGAACTCAAAGCCATCATTCGGGAATCACCATTTTCAGTTTTTAAGGATAAGGGGGCTAACACTGGGTGTGGTTCAACGTTGGCTTTAAAGTTCTCTTTTACATCAGTTATAAACAAGTGATTGTCAATGTTATTTAATTTCTGTGTGAGATTTTCCACCAAAACCTGAGGTTCACAATTTGGAATTACATCTGAACGAACATTGGTATCAGGGCCCTTAAGGTTCTTTGCTGTAAGCTCCATTGTCAAGTCAGTTGGTACCACATTTTGGGAAGCATTGGGTATCATTACTGGAGGAGCAACTTTTTTTCTTCTCTTAGATGCACTATTTCCTTTTTTATTCAAAGCACTGGATCTGGTATTTTGAGGACCACTTATAACAGAAACATGTGTGCTATTACCAGTAAAATTTTGTGACGGCTCAGTAGAGTTAGTGAATGAATTGGAGCACAGACCATTTTCAATAGTCTTGAGCAGTAAATCATTTGGTGTAAAGATGGGCAAATTGTTACATTCCTTGATGGTGGAAGTTTTGGAATTTGGTGTTCTATTCTGGTTTGTTGGTGAGGTGTTCGGGTGGCAGACAGTCTGTAATAAGGGTGTCTCAGTTGGACCTGGCAGCCCTGTTGCGTTTACTTGTACTCCATCGGAGACACTGCCTACAGGAACAACCTGAGAAAGCATTTCAGCACTCTCAAATGTGCTAGGAATGCCAGCAGTTTCTAAAGCCTGCTTAATAATTTCACTGCCTTCCTGACTAACACTGTTATTAAAGTTACTCACATCACACCTAGGAAATGCACTTGGTAAAAATGATGAGCGATTTTCCACAGAAAGAAGCTGTAGGAATGATGGATCTTTAAAACATGCTTCTGGACTAAAGGTAGACTGGTGTGGCTGTTGCATATTCACTGCACTCGTGGAAAGAATCATGCTGGCCAGAAGGGAAGGCTGTCTGTTGCTCTGTAAAAGTTCCTGTGCAATTTCCGCTCCATCCAGTGGTTTGCAGTAAGACCTTTTAGACAGGTGTCCACCCAGGGACCTGGGGTTCGTGAAAGCCCTGTAACACCTGCTACAGATAAATTTCCCATCTCTGATAATTGCAGGCCATTTAGCCCTTTTGTTGTGCTTGGGTTTTCTTTCCTTCCCATTTGGGCCTCGACCACGGTCTTTTTTCACTTTTTTTGATGCAGACTGTTGGGCACTGGTGCTACTGAAGTCATCTGCAATGTTGACTTGTGAAGGAAAAACCCCATTTTCACTACTGCCTCCTTTAAGAAAGGAGGAATTCATGTTTCCTTCCGTCTGTGAGGGATAATGATTTGTATTGTTCTCCAGCTGGGAAAATACTGAATTATTCTCGCTGTTTGCTGGTGAAGGGAAGAGAGAGCTATTTTCTGTGGGTAAAGGAAGGAAAGGATCTGAGCCGCTGTCAATATTCAAAGGCAAAGCTGTTTTGGTTAAATCTTCCATTTGTGAGGGCAAGGCAGTATTAGACAAGTTTTCCATTTGTGAACATAACAGACCATCTTGTCCATGCTTATCCTGAGAAGGTATGTTTGGACTTAGGACACTTTCCACTGAGGGTAACAATGGAGTTGATACACTTGCTAAATGAGCTGGAAAAATGGAAGGCGAGACATGCTGCAACTGGGCTGAACAAGCAGGATTCCCACTGGCTTTGGTCTGTGGTGTAAAAAAAGCATGATTAGAGCTGCTCACTTGGGATGGCAAAAAATAAACACACTTTCCATGATTTGGTGTATTTAAGTTGTTAGGTTTCTGACCTTTTTTAGTTTTGCGCTGCATTTTAAAAGCAGCGTATTGGTCAGGGTGTGCTGTTTTCATGTGTTTTCCAATACTCTGTGAGGAGTTATATGTTCGAGTACACCCCTCGACCTGGCAGCTGAATTTCTGAACTGGAGCTTTTGGAGGTACTGATGGAGCTCCCAGTGAACTGCTCAGGCTGAGCTGCGGTGGAACAAATGCAATACTTTCTAGTGTCTTAAGAGGTAAATCATAAAGGCTGGATGATGTCTTAACATCACCTCCACATTCAAACTTGGGAGTCTGTGAGCTGTCTTGAAGTCCTGCCTGACTTTGTATAGAGAAGGTCATCAGAGTGTTCACCTGTCTTTCTAAGTTTTGTGGGTTAAGGTCGCCCATCTTCATCGATTCGGAATTTGCTAAGGAATTCTGTGCCATCTGGGCTTCATTTAGATGCTCATGCTGCTTCTGCTCTTGGAGACGTGGATGACACAACCCAACAGCAGCACTGTCACCGGGTTGATGCAACTCTGTCACCAGTGGCTCACCAGTGCCTTCCATGGTTAGGTTTTCTTGTTTGCCAAAGTCATCCCCAGTCCCATGGTTGAGAGACACTTTGATGGACACAGCTACTTCATTGGTCTGAAGAACAGTAGTATTTTCAGGGTTTCCCAGACCGTTTGACAATGGTATGTTAGCTTGCCTGAGTTCAGAGGCCGAGAGCTGGCCTTGTTGAGTCACAGCTGATTCCGCTTGGCTTTTATCCCAATCATCACTTCTGTCTGCTCCTGAGCTCTTTTCAGTGCCTCTCTCTGAAGAAGGCATTGTTCTTTCTCCCCCAGTACTCCCTTCTGTGTTCTGATTCACATCATTTCCAGAGAAATTAAGCTGGTCTTCAGGAGGCAGCTCTTTTTCAGGAGCACTGTGATCATCCACATGCTTTTCCATCTCACTTTGAGAACGGTAAACTTTACCACAACCTGTGAACTTACAAGTATAGGTATTATAATGTTGTGCTTCATGATCGTACAGTAAATAAGCTTGGGAAAAAATTCTGCCACATTTTGGAAATAAGCACTTTGCTCTAAAGACTTGATGCTCCTTTCGGTGGGCTAACAGCTCTGCATAACTATTGAAACCAGCCTTACACTTCATCTGTATACATATATACGGCTTGCTGCCACAGTGCATCTGTAAATGATCGTTGAGGTGAGTAACACTCACAAAATGCCGTCGACAGTACTGGCAAATGACCTTTCTGCTTTGCATTTCAAGAAAGCGCTTGGCATCTTCATTATCCTTGTGACCTTTTACATGAGCAATTAAATTTTTGAAGTACTTAAAGCCCTTTTTACAAAAAGTTACAGGGCAATTAAATTCATTAACAGGTACTGGTTTCTGGACAGGGATCACCTCTGGCTCATAAGATTTATCTTTGTCTTCGTTCTCATCATCAGAACCGTCGTTGTCATTAAACACTATGAAATCTGTGGAATAGAGACTGTTCTTCTTTATGGGGCGCTGTTCCTGTTTCCCCACAGCATTAGTGTTGGTCTTCTGACTTTCATGGGTGGCTGGGATTTTTGGAGGCCTTCCCAGTCTTCTTAATGGTTTCATAGCTGCTAGTCTCTCTTTACTAGACTGTTTAACATGCAGTGTGACATGAGGGACAAAAGTTTCTTTAGAATTAAAATTCTTTGCGCATATGGGACAGCTGTAAATCCCATCTTTGTAATGTTTTTGAGCATGCCGTACTATTCTGTGTCCAAGGAATTCTTTGTCACACAGCACACAATACTGCATGTAGGCTTGCCAATTCCTAAACCTAGCAGATATAAACCCCCTCTCTTTTAATTGTTTGATCTCCTTCTTCTTTTGCTTTTCATCACCAGTATCCATCAGCAGGCCAGAATCAGTACCAAGTCCACCAGAAAGACCATTCACAGAGGCTTCTCTGTTTCCATCCTGGTAATCTACTTTTTCATATACTTCACAGTCATTCAGTTCATCAATTGAAGATACAATAGATGCCTCTTCCCCCATTAGTGCAAGACACTGTCGTTTCAAGGTTTTCCAATCCCAAAATTCTGGATCAAAGGGCCACTGAGTTTTCAAAACAAGTAAGAGCTCACAACGTAGAGAATTGGGTATAGGGAGATTCTCTTCATCATATTTCTGGTCTGGCTGGTTATATAACATTTCCACAGCATAATATGCATCTACTGTAGGCTCAATAAGAAATTCACTCAGTTGACAAGCACGTTTCACTTCCAGATCATCGGGCAACAAACATGAAATGGTCTTGCAAACTGATATTTTCACTTCAGTGTTTTCTGTAGATTCCAAGCGAAGAGCTTTTACACATAATTCTATGCAAGTGGCAAGTCCAGCCCCTTCAGTCTGTGAAATAAATACAAAACAGGAAAGGTTAATTGACACTGTCCAGCACAGATGCTTTTTTTTTTTTTTTTTTAAACTGGGCTTTCAAATCTTAACAGTATTGGAAAAGACACGCCTTCTAAAATCAACTTGGTATGGATATGGGTTTAAAAGTAACCCAAAAATCAGCCGGGCGGTGGTAGCGCACACCTTTAATCCCAGCACTCGGGAGGCAGAGGCAGGCGGATCTTTGTGAGTTCGAGGCCAGCCTGGTCTACAGAGTGAAATCCAGGAAAGGTGCAAAGCTACACAGAGAAACCCTGTCTTGAAAAACAAAAAAAACAAAAAAAAGTTTGAAAAGTAACCCGAAAATCATTACAAACACAAGTAGCAAAACTAAGCAAAGACTTGTATCAAAGAACAACAAAAAAAATCCAAGATCATCTGATACAGGCAGACATGGAAGTTACTTCACCTTTCTTACTTCTCAGATCCTTTTTTATAGAGCAGAGGTCAAGGGGCTGGAGAGACAGTGAGAATTTAGAAAAGGCTTATGATATTTAGAAAACTCACAAAATGAAGAGGGAAGGGAATAGGATCCAGACGTCAGAGAATGTATGGATAAAGGGAACTTACCTTGAGGAAAATAACTTCTCTAATGTGTCAACTTTCTCTTAAAGAGCAGCAAAATCTGATTCAAGCCCACAAAGTACAACTACAGGTATTCTAGAGAGGAGTCCTAACGAGACTTCTGATGGGAGCCAACTGCTGCTCAGCAAGGATTTGTTCCAACTCACTAACCACAAATGGTTTGCTTTGATTTTTTAAAATTATTTTAGTTTTTTCAGACAGGGTTTCTCTGTGTAGCCTTGGCTGTCCTGGAACTCACACCATAGACCAAGCTGGCCTCAAACTCACAGAGATCCACTTGCCCCTTCCTCCGAGTGCAGGGATTAAATGCATGCACCACCACCAAACAACAGTTTTCTTTGATTTTTGAGACAGGAGCATGCTTTGTAGCTCAGGCTGGGCCGACTTCATGATTGTTCTGGATCAGACTTACAAGAGATGAGATTGCATTTGTGCACCATGACACCTAGCAAAGCCAATGGCTTGTTTTAAAAATATTTGTATGTTGTAACTACCTGTAAAACAACAAATGATGCCACACACACAAAAAGAATCTTATCAACCATCTTATTTTTTAGAGTTTTCACTGTGTATACTGGAAAAATAAGTAGTAGGCAACATTTAAATCATAAACTGATTACATAGCAGGTATATTTTTAAACAGTTTGAATTCACACCCATTTTCCATAATACCGTGAAATTATATGAGAGATTAATTCTTAAAAATCACTTAAATCTGAATGTTGGTGAGTAAAAGCACACTATCAACAAGAATGTTTATGACATGAGAGTATTCTCCATCTATGTTACATAACTATGAAGGACCACTGGGCACATAAAATATGACAGTCATCATGGAGAGAAGCTCTAGTCCAAGGTTTCCCAACATGAGGCCTAGCAGCATGGCCTCCTTACAAGGAAGGAGTAAGGATGAAGGTGGACACTCACTTTTACCTCATACTTTGGATTCAATGAACCCCAGAGTGGTTAAGTTGATCAGGGTAGTTAGCAGTAAGGTAAAAGTGGTACCCAGCTAACCTGACTTCTAGTTGCAAGTGCCTTCTGCTCTGCCATGCTGCTGACTAAGCGAGATGTTTAGTAGTAACACAAGCTGATGATTAAAACTACACAGTAATATCCTAGGAAACCTACTGCTCTGTTTCAGTTATTTTTACCTGTGGCATCATAGTTTATAAAATAAAAAAATAAAGATGAGTCAGCAGGGCTGAAATAGAGAAGAAGAGCAGGAAAGTAGAAAGATAAAACAAATCATTTCTGGACAAAATAAATATAAAAATTTACTTAAGGCTTACTGATCAAATACAGGCAATAAAAGGTACTTTTAAAGAATGGAGGTTGGGGATTTAGCTCTGTGGTAGAGCCTAGCAAGCACAAGGCCCTGGGTTCGATCCTCAGCTAAAATAAAGGAGAATGGAGTAGTAGGTTTAATTTATTTTACTTTTTTATTTCACCTTTCAAAAGAATTTAAATAAATAACCCATTATCATGCTGAATTTTTAGATTCTATGCAATGATAAAATCTTTAGGGCGGTGATGGCGCATGCCTTTAATCCCAGCACTCGGGAGGCAGAGCCAGGCGGATCTTTGTGAGTTTGAGGTCAGCCTGGGCTACCAAGTGAGTTCCAGGAAAGGCGCAAAGCTACACAGAGAAATCCTGTCTCGGAAGAAAAAAAAAATCTTTAGAAGACGTCTTCTGTATATATTTAAATAGAAATGAGCTGAATTCCTATCCAGGTCACCAGAAGAAAATCAGCAACACAAGGCTAGGAGTACACTCAATGACAAGATTCTCATCTCTTTGATTAATGTGTGGACTCAAATGTGCTTTCAGCCTCTTTACCTACATATAGCCTGTGCTCTACCTATCTTGTTTTAAAATTTTCAATTACTCTGTTCCTGCATTTCAAAAAGGTCTGACTCATTTAAAATCTGGTCATTTAAATAGTATCACTGTTTAATAGTGTGGTAGTCTGAATGTAATTGGTCCTCATAAGCTCAATGGGAGTGACACTATTAGGAGGTGTGGCTTTGCTGGACTCATATATATATATGTGTGTGACTGTAGGGGTGGGTATATATGTTCAAGATACCACCCAGTGTCTTAGACCACTTCCTGTTGCCTTAAGATGTAGGATTCTCAGCTTCTTCTCTAGCACCATGTCTGCCTGCATGTTGCCATGTTTCCTACAATGATGATAATGGACTAAATCTCTGAAACTGTAAGCCACACAATTAAATGTTTTCCTTTGTAAGAGTTGCCATGGTCATGGTATCTCTTCACAGCAACAGAACCTCAAACTAAGACAAATAGTGTCATTCATGCTTTATTATTTTGTGTAGTTTTGCTTTTTATAGATTTATTCACACTTACATTATTAATACTAGACAAATCAATCCTGTCATTCTTTCCGACAGTGTTTAAATGCATATATATATGTATGTATGTACACACACACACACACACACACACACACACACACAATTACACTCCTGGTGTTTTGGTGGACAGAGGACAGAGGACATCAGTACCCTGAGACTAGATTCATAAATAGTTGTAAGCTGCCAGTTGGGTGCTGGGAATCATATCAAAGACCAGCTGGTGCTTGTAACCACTGAGTCATCTCTCTAGGCCCCTGTAAATTTTACTATTTTTATAAATTGTGTGTCTGTGCACATGAGTTGCAGGTACCAGTCATTGATTCCCTGGAAGTGGAGTTAGGTGATTGTGAGCTTCCTTATAGAGGTGCTGGGAACTCAACTCAGGTCATCCACAAGAACAGTACATGCTTTTAATCTCAGAGCCTTCCTCCAGCCCCAATCCTACTATGATGAAATTATTTCAGATTTTTTTTATTCATGCCTTTATACACAATTCATAGCTTTTATGCTTGCACGTTTAATTCTATCCTTCTGCCTGATAACATTTACTCACAGAAGGCAGTCACATAATTTGTAAGCTTTGATGATGAATGAGCTCACCCTTACCAGAGCTTTTTGTAAGAATCTTGTCCCTTCAAAGTAGTTCTGTATCTGCTTCTGCAACTATGGCATAGAGTTCAGGTTTCTCACCTCTTAAACATTACTTGGCATGGGGATTTCTGAACTACATAGCACCAAATCTGTGTTAAATAGACTTATTGTTATAATTTCTTAGGGAAAGACTCACCTCTTTTGACCCAGAATCCAGCTGAGCATTATCTGAAGCTCTCTATCATCCATCAGTATTATATTTTTCTAGTCAGTTTCTCAATGAAATAATGGTACTTCACAGGTTCCAGAGTTGTGGTAGGCATAGGAGGGAAGAATTCAGATCTAACTCCCTAATTTGAGAGGGCTCAACACTTCATCTGATCTCCATATAGCTATCTCTGGTCTCTAGATGGATATGCAAATCTGAATTGTGTGGTTATTTCAAGCAGCATTACACCATATACCAATCAGTTCAAGCGTTTTTTTTTCTTCACCTCTTACCTGTTCCTCCCTCTCCTTCTCCCTGACACAAGATCTCACATATCATACCTAAGCTGGCACTGAACTATGTAGCCATGGATAAGTTTGAACTGGGTCTATATGTGCGGACTCCCACTTCTGGTCTACATGGTGCTGGGGATCAAACCCAGGACTCACTGAATGCTAGGGCAAGCACTCTACTAACTCATCTACAGCCTAGGCCCCGTTCAAGCTTTTGCTACACTTAGTTGATTATAGTTTCTATACTGAATTCAAGGAGGGGAGGAATGTTTCCTAATGTTCGTGTAAACTCAATGATGAGTAGTTTTATTTTTATCAAGTATTTGTGGCTGTTTTATGGTAGAAGGGGTTTTGTTTTGTTTTTTTTTTTTTTAGATCTACTGTCAGCAACAGAATAATTTCCTATATTCCTTTTCACACTTTCTAAACTTCCACAGATCCAAACTACCAAAGAAGTGTATAACACATCCTAGGAACACCAAAGAACAAATACGGCCAATACCACATAGATGGGAGGAGGTCTTGTGTTTTCAATGAACTTGTAGTGCTGGGAGCCGTCCAGCCTGGTCTTGGATCAGCATATGACTACCTGTCCAGTGGGTTTCCTCAGGCAAGACACTTGTGGGAAGGACTCTCCTTGGCAAGGACCACGGGACAGCATAGGAATTTGCAAAACTGGTGCAGCTTGCAGGCGCCTTTCTCTCATTTCTTTGGTGTTTCTTTGGACAGTTTTAGTTCCACTTTGTCAGTCACACTTGTAATAGCTGTAATCCCCTGGAAGTTCTGTTTTCCTCAAATATCTCACCCTAAGTTTCATCAGGGACGTGTGTTTCTCCAGTCTGGAATTACTAAGTACAACTCCTAATTCTGGGAACTTTTCTGACTCAACAGGGATAGTTAGGTATCCATGAGAAAACAACACTTGGACCATTAACCTTGCCTCACACACAGTTCTGGAAAGGAGAGTAAGGCATGCAAACACAGCCTCAGGTACAGACATAGTGCCAACTCTAAGTTCTCTGGACACTAAGCATAGAGAATCAATGACAGGATCTAGTATGAGCCAATGGGGAAATGCAATGTAAAATATGAGATGGATAAATTCATCTTTGCCACACACAGCAGCTTATATTGGTGGAAGAAGTATGATATAGTGAGATGGGGAAAGATTGCCTTATCAAAGTCTGCCTTTTACAGAGAGATTGAGACGTGGGACCCTCTTACAGAAAGGGGAATGGTATAAAAAAAAGCCTATCTTGCAGACATGAAAGAATTGTCTGGGTTTGAATTATTGTTGTCCTTAAATCATTGTACTTGTATCTATTACTTTTTAACTTAGTAACTGCAAGTAGCTGCCAGCTGACATAAGGGCTACGAGATCAGGATGTGTTTGGCTCTGTATTTAGTTAAGCCTGCAAAAATGCTGAACTCTATGTCTAGAATAAGGTTGTGCAGGGGGTGGGAAGGTATATTTGGGGAAGCATAAAGGAGAACAATGGGGGCTTTCATAATGATTACGACTTATTCTTTAAAATATGATATATTTCTTAGAATTCAAAAATAGGAGACAATAATAAAGATGTTCATGAGAAAAACTCTAAGTATAAATACAGACAGCTCAAGCTATCCAGGGCCACCTGCGTGCAATCCACTTGGTGGTCAGGGTTTTCCTTGCGCCAATGCCCCTTCCTCACCTCAGGACCCAAACCCTGGCAGAGGCTGGACCCAAGCACTTAAGTTAACTCTGAATCAAATGTTTCAAAGGATTAATAAGAAAAATCAAGGCCCAATGCAGTAAAATGAAAGAAAAAAATCACTGAAGGAAGTGTCAAAATAACGAACGCTAAGATCTTACTAAAGACTTATTAAGACATATAATTTAAGTTAAGGGAAGACACCATGATTATTCTTACCTCTGAATTAATAACTTTAATCAGGAAGAAAATGTGATACACAGTCTTCGTTAACAAAGAAAGTTGACGACACCTCTCAAGGTATACTTGTATTGATGGTTCTACCCTTTGCTGTAGTTTACTCCAAAACAGAGTGAGTTCCCTTAAAAAAAAAAAGTTTGAAGGATAAGCAGAAGGAGTAATACAATGATCACAGAATAACCATGGAGTATGCTAGTCCAGTCATTACATGTGAAATTAAAACTGACTTTAGATTTTAATTCTATGGGTAGAATTATGCCTAAATACAAGATAAGTCTACACCCTGGATTTCTGAAGATCAAATAAAAATCAGATGAGTTTTCTTACTTTGTTGATAGTATTTTTCAATCTCAGAGTAGACCCCTTTTAGTAAAAAACAAAACAAAACACCTAACACTTAAAAAAGTTATACAATGAGAACTTTTGAGTCACATTTGGACTTTTAACTATGTAATATAAAAATATCAAGTATATGCATAATAGCTGACAAGGCATAAGGACTAGAACATACTCATCTAGGGTCAGAGGTGCACTGCAGTGAAGTGATAGATGCTCACACTGTCACCTTATAATGCACGTGTCCTCTAAATTAAAATCTATCCATAAGGTTGTTATTATTAAAATTGAAGCTTACCTAAATGTAATCATGTTTTCACAGAAAGAAAGGATCAATGTGCTCTCTGTATCACTTTTTCTTCCACTCTTCATTTACTTTCCCTGTATCAACATTTTCAGCAACTGTTCTCGTCAATACCTGCTTCTGCTATTGTTTACTTCAGTATCCAGCTCCTTAAAACTCTGTCCTCTTCACTGCTCACAGAACTGCTCACTTGCTGGATTTTAACATCTATTGAGGACCTCAAGATCTGCCTGTCTAGTTCTTTTTAAGTCTCATTTATTTTGATTCTTCTAAGACCTGAACCTTAGTGGAGTCATGAATCCAGTAACAGTATTTCAACAGTAGGCCACATACAGTTTGACTAGATCCATCCATGAATCATCATCTCAGTGAGGTGCACCACTGCAGCCTTCTCAATGACAAATTATTTCAAACCAACCATTCTCAGAATGCATCCTGTCTCTAAGCAATGGGTGACTGGGTATGAAAATGGTGTCTGCCATTATTCCCACTCACCATCTTTCTACTTGAATACATCATTACCACTGAAGCACCCCGGTCCCCCGCCCCAATTTTTTGCTATACTTGAAACTGGTAACTATGTTTCTTTTACATTTCTATCACTTCATGCCATATACATAAGGAAGCCCTTTAGCTTCCTAGCTGGACTACTCCCTGGCTTTCTAATGTTTGTCTAAGCTCTGCAATTGTTCCTGCTATGCTGTGTTGTCCTCTCTGCATTTTCTAAATAACTGCCAACTGTGCATTTGAAACACATTTTTTTAAGATTTATTTATTTATTATGTATACAGGAGAGGGTCCCAGATCTCATTACAGATGGTTGTGAGCCACCATGTGGGTGCTGGGAATTGAACTCAGGACCTCTGGAAGAGCAGTTGGTGCTCTTAACCTCTGGGCTATCTCTCCAGCCCCCTGAAACAATTTTTTAAACAAAGTTTTTCATATTGTCCTTCAGAGTTGGTAACAGACTGCATCTGTATATCATATAAAATTCAATTTGATGTCTTTTTAAACAAATGTCACAAAGATACCCTACTTATCACTGACTTTCACATTATCTTATGCCCCCAAAATCTGCTTATTCTTGAGAAGCACACTGTAGTCATCCATGACTTTTAGAGCAATCTCTCCTGTACTAAAGATTTAACTTTATTCACAACAAGAATCAACTGCTTAAAAATCCTAGTGACTATGAACTTGCATGTATTTGATTACAAAGCCACTTATTACCTGCCTATTCTCTATTCATCTACAGGCTCTGTATTGCCTAGCAAATACTCTTAAATGCCAGCATACTATTAGCAAATTTTCTTTAAAGACCAATAATGCTATTGAATATAAACAATAGTCAGTCTCAGGTAACACTAATCTGAGGCTGGAATGAAGTTTTTTTAAGTTAACAGGAGCTAATATAAGTAAGCTGCAGCCTCCCAAAGGGATACTGTAACACGTTTTGGGAATATGCCAGATCAGAAAGCATGCACTAAAGGAAAACACCAAGTCAGCAAAGAGGAATGACCTCCACAGCTATGAAATAAACTACATTTCCATATTTTAGTGCTAAGTAACTCAAGATAGATAATATGCATATGAAAAAAATATAGAAAGAATCTCAGGTTGGTAAAAGTAAGTTGAAAATGAATTTAGTAGTTTCTGATAAAGTAAACCTTTTTATTTGTATTGTCCTTAACACAAAGAGTTTCTAAAACTAAAGTATGAACTGTTTGATAATCAGTTTGCACAGACTGTAATACCTGAAAATACACTTTTTGTCTTGGTAAGAGAAAAAGGTCTTTAAAAGCTTCTAAATTATATTAATTCTTAAAATCTACTTTGTATTCTTTTAATTGTTTTTGTTTCTTTTTTAGACAAGGTCTCACTATGTGGCCTTGGCTGACCTGAGCTTGCCTCTGCCCTCAAGAGAAATGGGATTCAAGGTGTGCACCACCCAACCTGACCTCTGTTTCTCTAGTTAAAAAGGACAAAGGACTCACCAAGCGCAGTACATGTCTCCTTGCTGGAGCTGCCGTGAAAGAAAAGCAGTACATAAAACAAGGGCGCTCTTCTCATCACCCTCAGACTCTAAGTTACAGATCATCTCTAATGCATCTTTGCAATCAACTTCCGAAATCTATAGACAAAGGAAACAGAAACAGGCCATAAACTGACTTGTGTGTGTAAACTAGTTAATTTTTTTCATTTGATAACACCAATTTTCATCAGTAAAATGTTATTAAGTTTTATACTATCAAATTATAATTGAGATAAAGACTTGGCTATTTTTTTTTAAATCCTTTCTTTTTAACTAATAAAAGTTAATACAGTATTCTGAAAGAATATTAAGAAACACAGGATACCAACTATGTTCAGGAAAGTATGACTATTCAGTAAATAACTAGTGTTAATCATAAACATCCTTTATCCATTACATTGGATCCATTCATTACCCAGAAAAGAAAATCACTTCACTTTTACTATTCCCCTTTGACTCACTGATTTAAATTACTACTAGAACCAGAAGACAGAGAAGATAATGTATTGGCTATTGGTTAACAAACTAAATGTCTACTCATCTTAAGGGAAGAAATAATGCAGAACATTGTATATAGCTATATCACTTTAAAAATAAGCTCACAGCTCTACTTTCTGCTTTTCATATAAACTTATTCCATTTTAAAGCTTTTCTAAAAATTCATATAATCTAGATAAAGGCAACCTGAATCATTTAACCTATAACTAACTTTAATTTTAAAAAGTACCATCTTAGTTTATATATATAAACAGAATTTTATAAATATATAAAATTTATATACACATGACATATATATAAAAACAGAATTAACCAATGACGTCTACAATTTACTCCAACAAACATTATCATCTATGTTTCACAGGATAGAAAGATTTCATTCCTTGTAATATAAATGAGATGGAAAAAGAACTGAAGACTAATGAAGATCATTAGCATCTTCATACCACAGAATTGTATTTCTCTCTCCTGTTGATAATCTCTCTCACACTTCATCAAATACAAAGTAAGCAAAAGGTAATGTGTAATGTGCTGTGTTTAAATGGAGAACAGTAATGTGTGACTTTAAGGTTGACCAATGATTAGGACAAAGGCTGTGTGACAATCCATTTGAGAGGTTTCATTATATGAAATTGAGCATGGAAACATTAATAAGAGGCTGGGCATAGTGGTGCTTGCTGATAAATCCCAGGAGGCAGAGGGAAGGAAGATCAGAAGTTCTAGGCCAGGCTAGGTTACAAAACAAAAATAGAACAAACATAATTTCCATTCTTGTGATTTAGTAATGGTTTATTTTTTTTATTTTTTTTATTTTTTATTTTTTTTGAGCTGAGGATCGAACCTAGGGCCTTGTGCTTGCTAGGCAAGCGCCTACCACTGAGCTAAATCCCCAACCAGTAATGGTTTTATTTTTTAAAGACATTAAAGAAGATTTTATTTTTGTTTTGTGTATGTATGAGTGCCTACATGTACTTACGTGTACCATATGTGTGCCTGGTGTCAGAGGAGACCAGAAGAGGGATAACCCAATTCCTTGGAACTGTAGTTATGGATGGTTGTAAACTATATTATGGGCTGGGAACCAAACCCAGGTCCTTTGTAAAAGCACTAAGTGCTCTTAATCACTAAGCCATCTTTTAAGTTAGTATGGGATTAGTAGCTGGGTTCTGACTAAAGCCTAAACTATTCATGGTCAGCCATGAAATCCCCTAGGGATGATGAGTCAGGACTGTAAGTCTGAGGACCACCTCTGGGTACCCTAGTACACTGAGTGCTCATCTACTACTACTCTGTCAGACAGACTGTAACAAATCTTTATCTGTAAGTGACCTCATTTACACAGTCCAAGAAAAAAAGGGAATGAAAGATTTATACCTATACAATCAATATTTTAAAATATCCACAATAAGTTAAACACAATGTCTGACATTTCATGTATATTAATTACAGTTTCAGCACTAGACAGAAAGTGTAACATTTTTTAGATAAGAAGGAAATGATGTCATTTGTGAAGTAGACCCACAAATCAACACAAACTTTGTCTGACTGCCATCAAAGACCTCCTCTCTTACCATTTTATCACATTATCTTTTACAAGAGCTTTGCGAATTTTCAATAAGCACTGTAATATGCATTCATGGTGATAAATGTCAGATAAACTGAGAGGTTTTTTAAACTTTTCAGAACATGTGAATAACAAAAACATGAGCAGACTTTTTACTGGGGTCAGCTTCTTCAGAATTAGCATAATCAACACGAGAGCTCGCTGAAGAGACACTACCACAGGCCGAGCTCACTCAAACCGGAATTGCCTGGACCAGATATGTATTACCTTTCAGATTTTTAAACTACTTTCATATATACAATGAGATACTGGATTTGGGACTCAAATCTAAACACAAAATTTCTTTTCACATCTTATACAACTAACCTTCACCTACTCTCCTACCCAGAGAATGTGAGGTGGAAAATGGTAAGGAGACAGAAAACAAGAGGGCGCGGGCATGGGCATACGCAAGCAAACCAACCAACCTTATGTGTTTATTCTAAATATAAAATCAACTAAACACTGGATGTAAACTAACGCTCCCAACTGTTTCTACTATCTATGACAAGAATCCCAGAAAAGCTCATTATTTCAAGAGAAGTCAGATGAACACCCCTTTCTTATAGCCCCATTAAGTTCGACATCCACCAGGAACAGTGCTATTACTACTGGGAAATAGTTAATCTCTTGCCTCACTGACACACACGGACAAGAATTTCCTCAGGACTATCAATCCAGGTCGCATCTGACTCTTAATTAATTCTATCCCCATAGTCTCCAAGGAACATGCTTTTAAAATTCAAATCTTATGCTAAATCAAAAGAAAAGAAAACGAACAAAAAGTGTGTGTGTGTAAAGTAGAGAATAGAACATATTTGTGAACACAATCCCTAAGTGGGGGTAGTATCTCTTGTAAAGTTTCAAGGTGCAGGTGACATGATTACTTTTCCCTTGTAGCAGAAATAATGGGCCTGGTTGACTAATCAATTTTAAAACATTTTCCTTATATGGACAACAAATAAGTTTCAAATATGTTTCTAGTATCAATATTACAAAAGTGATCTATTTCTCAGAAAACAAGTGTTTAACAAGGATATCTCTATATACAGAGACCCTGAAACTTAATCACTATGATTGACATTTTTCCTTGGGTGGAGGACACAGAGATCTTAATGAACCACCAAAATAGTTAATTCTACCTGCTTAATAAAAGAAAAGGAGAACAGTATCACTGCTCAACATCAGAGGTCTCTAGGATCTCCAGGGATCTTTCTGGAGTATATCCCAGAACAGGCTGCTGCTGCTGCTTAACTCTAGATAATTACACCAAAAAAGAATAGGATGAGGATTTCAAGATCTGGTTATTTAAAGATCTAGAAACAAACTCAGCATTCACCTTCAAAGGTAATCTAATAACTGCATCCTTAGACAGCTCCCCATTAGCAAGTTTCTTTAGTGCAAAGACCACACACCTTGTTTGGTGGCCACCCCTCCTACCCAGTGTATACAACACACAGTGTACATTTAATGCCACATACATTTCAAAGGCTATTATACGAAATTTTTTTATTTGTCAGTTGTCATTTTCAACTAATAAGAAAGCTTCAGTTTTAAATTTGCTCTCATACATGGAAATGGAAAAATACAAATTACTGGGAAAATAAAAAGAAACAGTAAAGAGACATAATTATAGATTAGACAATGTCTAAACTAATAGAATAATGTCCAAGACTGGGAGCTATGTTTTATTTCATCCAGCTTAGAAACTGGCTGGAACCACTCTTCCTAATTTTTCTAATATTTTCACCATATCCAAGAAGCTTATTCATCATCTATCTTCTTAATTTTCATTCACAAGAAAAGAACATAGACATCAATCTTTACCCTCACAGGCATTCACCTCTAAGGTAACCATGTTCTGAACTCTAATTACAGGCTTCTCTGTCTTCTAGGGACTGTACATAGGATATGTTTGATAATTGTGTTCTCCATCTTGTATTTCAGCACTCCCTTTAACATATTAAGTCCTTTAACATAGAAGTACATAAAAAGTTCCTTAAGTCTTGATTATTTTCTATCAGTATACAATGAAATATGATCATGATGACCCTCATCTCCCTTCTCCAATTTCCTCAATGTTAAAAACAACCAAAATCCGGGTCCAGTGAGTGCTGCCCATGTGTGTATGAGTGTGAGGCCATTCTCTGGTGCATGGGAATTTGATCAGCACTCTCCCCGCTCCATACCCCTTTCTGCAACTACAAACTGCTAAAAACTCCTCAGTAAGGGGAGGAGCCTGAAGATAATCGGTCCCATCTATGCCAGATTTTTGGCAGGCCTGACCTCCACAATTCCTTTCTTTTCTTTTGACTGTTCTTATACAGGAGAGATGTAAGACACTTGAAAACAGTGATCACAGAGTACTGCAGTAATAAACACGTACAGTTCAATATACTATTACTTTTTATCTAAATTCTTGAAACACAAAATGCTATCTCAACTTTTAATTATAAAATCAAGTGAACAAAAGTGGAGAATTTCCTGCTAGTAATAATTATACTTCCTGATTTTTGTGCAAATTCTGCACTTAATACTAAATGAAGTTAAAATAGAATTTTACTAAAAAACACATTTATACTAAAACATTTAGTTTTTGAATGGTATAATTTGTTACATAACATTGCGTGTTTATTTACATATAGTCTACATCTATGGAGATAATTTATATAACTTCTACCTAGGACTGCTTTTCTTGGTAAATTAGTCAGCTAAAAATATTCTTAGTTATCCTAATGTCAAATAAAAATGAAGTTATGGCATAAATACTAAAAGTTGCCATGAAACTATTAAGACACCATCATATTTCCTTTAATTTAGTCAACACAAACTATCCACAGTATTTAAATCAGAAGGTCCAATCTATCACATATGATCATGAAAGCAGCTGAGATTTAATTGCCCTTACCCAGGAGCATACCATATTGTAAGACAGACATAAGTGCTCCATTATTACAAGCAAGGAAGTCCAAAACATTCTAATCTAAATCTAGTTAAAAAATAATTTATCCACTTAATAATTACTAACAAAAAATATACTCACCTCTTCGATTAGCTTTTCATTTGGTGATGATGTGCAAAGACAGACAAGGTAAGTTTGCTTAAAGCTCCCTTTTGTACCAATCTCTGGATGCTCAGAACACAGCTTTGCTAGAGCAGTTGCTTGACTTAACTGATTTGTTTTGATTAGATGTTTAATTCTCATATCCAACAAGATGGGACCCTCAAAAGCTAAAAATTCATTCACTTAAAAAAACAAGACACAATAAATTATTAACATTTGGTAATTCAACTGCAATACAAATATTTAGAAGCAATTTAAAAAACCCATAGAAACTAAAACTTTTCCCTTTTGGCAATTTTCTACTGTCAGTAAGGATATCACACCATACTTGACTTTTTATGACTAAGAGGAGCCCACCCAACCTCCTGAAATAGACTCTTTGTGTGTGTGTGTGTGTGTGTGTGTGTGTGTGTGTGTGTGTGTGTGTATATACACATATCTAAAGGCTATCCTGAACTCTCTCTGAAGCCCAGGCTGGCTTTAAACTTGTGACCTGCCTGTTTCGGTCTCCCAAATGTTACAGTTACAGGCATGTGATGCCATATAAGGCTTTGCCAACTTTTTGTTTGTTTTATTTTTTGAGGCAGGGTTTCTTTGTATACCTTTGCTGTCTGGGAACTAGTTCTATAGACCTGGCTGGCCTCAAATTCATAAAGATATGCCTGCCAGCGACTCTCAAGTGCTAGGATCGGATAGGTGTGTGTGTGTGGGGGTACTACCCCCCCCCCCCCTACTCCCCACCACCACCTCAGGCTTGCCAACTTTTAGAGGTACAGCAAATGCTTTTATTCTTAAAGCACCATTTAGAAGGGGTTGAAGAAACCGGTTTTTCTGTTTGTTTGTTTTGGTTTTTTTTTTTTTGCAGGGGAAGGGGGAAGGAGGAGTGAGGGATTGGGAGACAGGATCTCACTATATAGACCTGGCAGGTTTGGAACTTACTATGTAAACCAGGTTAGCCTTGAACTCAAAGAAATCCTCCTGCCTCTGTCTCCAGATTAAAGGTGTGTACCACCACACCCAGCTTGAATAAACTTGATTACACAAATATTTCTGCATTGAAGTCTTTTAAAATTATAATAAATTATTATTCCCAATGCACTGATTCTTAAACAACCCAGAGTACCACACAATTATCTGAGTAATAATAAAGGGTACTCAAATAATCTTAGAATAAGAAATTCAACTAATACTTGGTTCAACATTGATAATGTATTTACTCTTTTACAAGGGGAAGTTTGTCTTTTACAAGGGGAAGTTTGTCTTTTTAATAGATGTTTCAAAATAAATAAAAGTATACACAAAAATATAGTTTAAGAAATGGAGAATGTCTGCCAAAGGACAAATGCCTTCAATGCATTTGTAATTTTATCTATTTCAGTATATGGCTAAGACACTATGTACAACATATTCCTATTCTGTTCAATCCTGTGCTCTTTGGGTTCTCGACAACACAACGTCGCTGTATCTGTGAAGAAGAATTCATGTTTTTTGTTCGTTTGTTTTTTTTCAAGACAGGGTTTCTCTGTGTAGCACTGGCTATCCTGGAACTCACTTGGTAGCCCAGGCTGGCCACGAACTCACAGAGATCCACCTGCCTCTGCCTCCCGAGTGCTGGGATTAAAGCATAAGCCACCATACTGGGCAACAACTATGAATTTAAACACTTTCCTAAGTTTTTTGTACCTGAATAAAAGTCATGTTTAAACATTTATTTTTGATGGCTAGCTTGAAGCCTTTAGGAAACTTCTAGGAACAAACAACTGAAATGTTCTGTAGATGAAACACTATTTTCTCTAACTATGAATTCATGGAAGATGTATGCAATGGGAGTCTAGCAGAGTCATAGGATCTAGGGTAAACATTAGAATGTAACAGTTGTCTCTGCATCTAGGGTAACAGCAGAATGCATTAAGTGTTTGCTGAAGGTACTAGACCTTGAAGAAATCATAGTAGACAACTGTTCTCTCTCTATGATTTATAGTTGTTTTTCTGAAGGGTCTTCCAATCATTGCATGACTTTGGTCACAGGACTGTCCAGGCACACTTGGAGGTCTTGGGTTACTGGGCACTGCAGACAGTGTACAATAAGGACTAAAGGTTGTGGGGTGACTCCCTCAGAGAAGACAGAATAGATCAAGGAGCTTTGGTTAGGAGGAACTTGTACCCCAAACACAAGCTTTGTGTATAATCAATACATCAAAAACAGAGGTTCTAGGTTCAGTTCAGGGAAACTCCCTGCATCCAGAGACCCTAAAATGACATTCTGGGATGAATCTCCTTCAAATGGCCTCCGGAACACAGAATACCCAACAGATCTATCTAGTAAGTAGCTTGTGAGAAGATGATTTTCAGCATCCCATGTACCCTTCTAGAACCTTTATTTTTAGTTTTTCTCTGCTCTACTAGGAAAAGAAATGTCTGTAAATCACCATTACTGTGATTCTTCATTATTAAAGTCACAAATATTTAAATAACACAGATTTCCAAATTTAAATCTTTACTCCAGCCCAGACCTCTGTACATACTAGTTAATCTTTACAATGAACCAAAAAGAAACTAGAAAGACTGAACACGGATAAATAAATCAGATGTACAAGTATCTAGTGCCTCAATACCTGACATGAATGTAATTCATTTCTTTTTTTAGTTCTACTTGATACAGTTAGGACATTCATATTTCAGTATATTTTCAGTTAAGTTCACCACCAAAGAAAACTCTAAAGGTTTTAAATAACTCTAAAATAAAGTTTTGGCCCATCTCTCTCTCTCTTCCAAAAGGAAATCCAAAGATACAAAATCTGGAAATTATTACAAATTTTCCCATGGAAACTCATGATCAATAAGTAGAATCTGGAAGATAGTGGTAAAGAATTTCAAAGTAGCAAGTATCTAAGAAAACTGATGGCATATCCTAAAAAGTCAATTTTAAATAATCCCTAAAAAGTTTTTGAAGCAAGAATATGTAAAAATTAGAATGATAACCTGTGCTGGTAACATGTTAAATCAGTGTATTAAAAAATAAGTATTAGGGTTCAGCAGCAAGAGCACTTGTTGCTCTTCAGGAAGCTCTATATTCTACTCCCAGCACCATCTTTGTAACTCCAGTCCCAGAGAATTTGACACCCTCTTCTCACCTCCCCATGTGATAGGTACACACGTGGAGCACATGCACACATGCAAGCCAAACATATACATAAAATAACAAAATAAATAGGAAGCAATTTTTAAAGACATATTAGTCTTAAAATTTTGTTAAAATAATAGATACTTATGTTTTAATGATGAGAAATTGCTGTGGATATCGCTCTGTGTAAATAAAGTTCTGATTGGCCAGTGGCCAGGCAAGAAGTATAGGCGGGACAAGAGAGTAGAGAATTCTGGGAAGTAGAAGGTTGAGAGACACCGCCAGCTGCCACCAGGAGAAGCAACATGTAAAGACACTGGTAAGCCACACGCCATGTGGCAAAGTATAGACTAACAAAAATGGGTTAATTTAAGATAAAAAAAGGTAGATAACAAGCAGCCTGCCACGGCCATACAGTTTATAAGCAATATAAGTTTCTGTGTGCTTTCTTGTTTGGGTCTGAGCGACTGTGGGACTGGCGGGTAAGAGAGATTTGTCCTGACTGAGAGCCAGGCAGGAAAACTCTAACTACAAGAAATCAATGGCACATGTAGAGAAAAATGGATTTCTAATAAGCATAGAATATTAAGAACACTTATAACTCAAATTCACATTTTGATGGCTATGCAGTAAGCAGATCTTTCTCCAAAGATGCTATACAAACAGCTAATGAGCACATAGAACATCACAAATTATCAGAGAAATGGAAGCCAAATGGCAATGTGCCACTTTGTGGCATTAGAACAGTCTAATGAAAGAAAGAAAAGTGGTGGTGACAACATGGAGAAACCAGGAGGCATGTATTGTTAAACAAGACTGTAAAATCACATAACCTCTAGAGTTAACAGCACAGCAGTCTGTCAAAAATTTATAACAAAACCATCCTATAATTCATCTATGCCACTTATGGATAGTACCTCAGAAGAACGAAAAGCATGTCTCAGAGATAATTGTACTCAGGTTTATAGCAGAAAGTGCTGTCTAGTTTTATGTCACCTTGAATCAAGTTAGAGTCATTTTGGAAACTGGTGATGCCTTCACCAGACTGTCCCTCTGTTACATTTTCTTGATTGATGCAGGAGGTCCCAGCTCACAGTGGACTTCCCTGGGGGGTTGTGGTGCTGGGTATATAAGAAACAGGCTAAGCAAGTCAGGAGGAGCTAGCCATTAAGGAGAACCCCTTTAAGGCCTCTGGTTCCTGGCGTGACTTCCCAGGATGATGGGCTACAAGCTGTGAGATGAAATAACCCTTCCTCCTCAAGGTGGTTCTGTTCATCAGCTCACTGAAGAACAGTTACTACTCATGGGCTAAGAGGTGCAGGTAGTATTTGGGTAAGCTTTAAGCTTTAACAATTCCCTTTGAAGAAGGAAGAAAGGTAATTACTGGGTCAAGACTCAAAGGATGACAAGCTGACAAGAAGGCGACTCAATGATTTCAACAGAAAAGCAGGGGGGGAGTGCTGAAGAACCAGGGTGACCAAGTTTCACTTGACATTTCAAATGACACATACAAAAGAAAAACAAGTCTGAAGAAGTACTAACATGTAAAATATTAGTAAAATGAAAACCCCAAACTAGCCTGTAACTCATCAAAATGTTAAAGCATTAAAGCCGAGGGAGGTGTTTCCAGGGAAGGGCCTATTGCCTAAAATTAGGTATTAGTTATGATAAAAGGAGAAATCATCTCATGAATTGTGCTTAAGACTCTGATTTAAGAGAAGAAAAAAAAAACAGAATAATTTGAAACTGATACACACTGTAATGTTCAAAATGAAGCCAGTGTTCTATTGCAAAGCAGCAGAGAAGAGATGATTTCCTGGATATGAGTGTAAGAATGGCTTGTGACTTTCAGAACCAGAAGTGATTACTGAGGACCAAAACAGAATGCACTCAACACAAATGGGCTATCCTTTTCAAGTAAATTATCTCAAAACAGATAAAAAACACTTACATGAAAATGGGAAACTATGACGTCTAGAGAAAAACACAAAAGAAAATCCATACCATGTTCAGTCTGGTGATTTCTAAAGGGAATATTGAAAATCTGGCCCTATAAAAAGGAGACCTGCTCTATCAGTAACTGTTAGGGGGAAGGCTAAGACACAGTAAAAGAACTCACCCATAAAACATACGGTATGATGAAGGATTTGTACTCCCCAACAGTTAAATTCCAAAAGAAAACAATATAGTTCAAAAAATATAGGCAATGATCTGAACAGGTTCTGTATCAAAGACATACAGATGGCAAATGTCCATCTTTGAAAAGATACTGGATATCATCTACCACTGCAGATATGCAAACTAAAATAATGTGCTATCTCCACAAAGGCTATCAGGTGGCTAAAACACCAAAAGTAGCCAACTGCTGGTGAAATTATCACCCAATCCTGACAAAATAAAAAATTCCATAAAAATACTCCAGAAGACAGTTTGGCAGTCTCTTAGAAAGCTCAACATAGTTTTACAACAAGATACAGTAATCAACTCTTCAGCATTTTCCCAACTCACGTGGAAACTTGTAACTACTCAGAAACCTACATATAAACATTTACAGTAGCTCTGTACAAACCACTAAAAATGATGGTGGTCAGTGAGTAAATCATGGTACATCTGTACAATGATATAGATTGACCAATAATTGAGAAGCAGAATAGTCCAAGATAGACTGTAGAATGGGAAGAATCTAATGATGGGACTTAGCTAGAGTTTATCTACCTAACATGAGGCTGCAGCTTGAACTCCACTATTAAAAAAAAAAAAAGTTTATTGATGGGCGTGGTGGCACAAGCCATTAATCCCAGCACTCGGGAGGCAGAGGCAGGTGGATCTCTGTGAGTTCTAGGACAGCCAGGACTGTTTCACAGAGAAACCCTGTCTCAAAAAAACAAAAACAAAATTTTTTAAAAAAAGTTTGGGAGGGAGTCTATCTATATGACAAATGTGTAAAGAGCATACACTAAGAGATGGAGAAAGAATAACTAAGAGTGTAGTAATGCATTAGCACTGGACATATCACTATAAACTAAGAACAAAATAGATCCATTTATTTACTATACAGATATTAAAGTATATATGCATGCGTGCACACACACGCGCACACACACACACACACACACACACACACACACACACACACACAGAGTCCACTTAGGTTACCTAGAGAAAGTGACACCACAACAGTAATAAACACATCCAGGAGCCAAGGAAATACGCAGGAGAAGCCTGGAGCATCTTGTAATAGCAGAAAACAAGGAAACCCATTGATGATAGGGTTATATCAATGCAATCAGAAAAAATTAACAAGTCCTAGCCAAAAGCTAGAGTAATTTGAGCTATAAAATAGCAGTAGTATTAGGCTCTGATCAAAGTATTTTTAAAAATGTCCATGAGCTCACACTAATATTAAATAAAAGAGCAAGTAAGTAAATGGAGAAAACATAAATATGCGCAGAATTTTGAACAGGGATATATGGATTCTGCTTTCTCCAGGAGGTTGAGGATAATTTCCTACCTCATAAGTATGGGATGTACATAAAAATATCCTTCAAAGATCACAACATGGCAGGGGCTGAAGAGATGGCTCAGTGGTTAAGGGCACTGACTTCTTTTCCAGAGGTCCTGAGTTCAATTCCTAGCAACCACATGGAGGCTAATAGCCATCCATAATGAGATCTGGTTCCCTTTGCTGGCATACAGGCATGTATGCAGGCAGAATACTGTATACATAATAAATAAATTTTTTAAAAAAAAAAGAAAGAAACTGTCTTTCACCAACAACTTCTAAAATCAAGACTCATTTAAAAAACCAAACCAAACCAAAGATCACAACATGGGAAGAAGATACACCTCAGAGAATAGAAACTGTCACACTATTCAGCTAGGCAGGCAGTCAAGGTTCACATCAACAATGGTGAAATCATGCTGACGTGATGTGAGAACAATGGCATTCTCCCTCTGTGGTCCTTTCCCCTAAAGCCTGAACCCCAATGTGATCATATGAATATCAAGTTTCAAGTAAGGAACACTGCTCAAAATATCTGCATCAGTATTCATCAAAAGTGTCAAGATCATCAAGGTAAGGTCTGAAAAGCTATTATACTAATAGGAACCTAAAGACAACTAACGTAGTGTGCTATCCTGGGTTGGTTTCTGGGACAAACAAAACTTGTTAAGCAAAGGCTATGGAATTCTGAATGAAGCATTGGACTTCATTAATACTACAATAGTTATATTGGTTTATTAATTCCAGGCAATGTACCATACTAACATAAAACATTAGTGCTCCATTAATCATCTCTAAAGGTGTAAAGACAGTAAATGAGGCTGGGTCTCATTGAGGGTCACAAGTGTAATCTCAGCACCCAGGAGGCAAAGGATTGCAGCAAGTTGGAGGCCAGCATATCTCAGAGAAATAAGGTAATACAAAAAATAATAAATGAAGTCAAACTTACTTCAATACTGAACATTCTTGCTTAAGAGAACTCTGAACAATGGTTATGGTCTTTCACCAAATACTTAAAGAGAAAAAGTAGAGAACGGTGGACCAGATATAAGAAGAAATAGGTATATTTGATAAATAAAGCAACAATTAAGAATATGGATAAAATGACTGAAGGCAGATAAGAAGCTAAGAGTACACAAGAGCCTCCATTTCTTCCCCATCCCATCCCCAGTAGTGGTGGATCATACACAGAGTCTTGTGCATACTAAGCAGGTACTTACCAACCAGCCTTTGGACTGTTTGAGGCAGGATCCCAGAGCATGGCTCAGACCAGTCTTCAATTCATTATGTAGCCCATGCTGTTTTCAAATTTAAGATCTTTCTGCCTCTAAACTACTAGAATTAAAACATATACTAATGTGGTTGGCTTTAAGTGGTCTTTTTACTGTTATAATTAGGGATCCTAATTGTATAGCTATATGCTAGTAGATCTACTAATGATAGAAACTGAGAAAGAAAAACACCTTGAATAATAAATACAGTACCCAAGCAATCTTGATTAGTTGGGAAGACAGAATGAATGTAGTAGTCAAGTTAGCTTTAAAAAGTCATTGATGTGGGTCTGAAGAAATGGCTCAGCAGTTGACAGCACTTCCTGCTCTTCCTGAGGACCCAGGTTTGTATCCCAGCTCCCACATCAGGCTCATAAACAGCTCTAACTCCAGCTCCAGGAGATCCAATAGGCCTCTTCTGGCCTCCACAGGTAGACACGCAAATAAACAAAAATAAAAATAAAAATTAATATTTAAAACATCATTTACGTACTAAAAAATAAAGTATAAGACGGGAGACTGGGGACATAACAACCCAAGAGCAACAATGAGTGGGGCTGAAGAAATGACTGCAGTTTGAGTACTTGCTGTTCTTGCAGAGTACCTGAGTTCAGTTTCCAGCACCCACAATGGGTGGCGCACAACTGTCTATAACTCTAGTTCCAGGGGATTTGAAACTCCTGACCTCCTGAGGCACCCACCCATGTGTACATATGCATATATACATATACATATAATTTAAAATAAAATTTAAAAAGAAAACTAATCTTGTGTGACTATAGTGATTTCAATGTCTTGTGAGAAATGGCTAACCAAAAACATAATTGTCACTATATTAAGTACAAATTATTATAATGAATGGGGTAACCTAAAGCTCACCATATCATATTTGGGATACAGACTAAATGTTGACAGCACAATTCAAAAAAACATATATCTAAAGAAAAGGAATCATGACAGCAGATGTTCGTGACACCAACTAAGCATGGCTATGACAGTGGTCTTTAAAAATCTCAGTTGTGGGGGCTAGAGAGATGCAAAATACTTGCTGTTCAAGCATGAAGAACCTGAGTTTGATCCTTAGCACTTACATAAAAAGCTGGACATGGTAGTGTGGGCTTGTAATCACAGGGCTGGAGAGGAGACAGAAGGATTTATGTAACTCACTGGCCATCAATCAGTCCAGCTGAATGATGACCTAACAAGTTCCAGTAAGAAAACCTGTCTCAAAAAATAAATTAGATTCTCCTGCTCCTAAAGTATGACATTCAACACTATTTTCTTGCTTCTATTGGTACTGACACATGTCCACTGATACCTATACAATGTATGTGACTTGTGAAAACACACACACACACACACACACACACACACACACACACACACACACACCCCTACCCCTCAATTGCAGACTGTAAATGAAGCTTAAATGGTAGAGTGCCTAGCATGCACAAGGTCCTGGCTTGATTCCCAGCACTGCATAATCAGGGCATGGTGGTACCAAACTATAACCTCAGCATTTAGGAGGTGTGATGCAGGATGGGGGATGGGGGCCCAGAAGTAGGAGGTCATCCTCCACTTAGTTCAAGACCAGCTCTAGAAAAAGTGCCTTATCTAAAAGACAAAAACTTCTCAAATGTAATTCTCACAATCAAGATTCTCTTAACAGGCTAAGAGTGAACTGAATTATAGATACCATTCTTGACAAGTGTTTGGAGTGATTTCGTTTTTCAGTGATGTTTCAGAGGGGCATTAAAATAGGAAGACAAATAAATTTGAGCTTTCCTATTCAGTTATAACTAAAGAAAGGCACAAGCAGTATGATAAGGAAGTCTACCTTTCACCTAAAGCCAGGTGGTGGCTCATACCTTCACTGGGAATTTAAGGCAGAAGGATCATCACAAGTTTGAGTCAAGCATGGCTCACACACTGAAACCATGACTTGCCTTACACTGATTTAATAGCTCCGCATTCTAGAAGGCTGAGACCCCAAAGGGAAGCCATCTCTGCAGTTCCTGTCTAGGGTTGGTGTTGTTATAGTTGAGCTTGAGTTTAGCAGATTCAGTAATGAACTAAACTCAGGGCTGAGTGGCTTGCCACTGTTCAAGCACTCCATCAAAACATCGAGAGCCTCACTATAAACTAGCAAGGGCAGCCCTTGGAGGCTTAGCCGCTGTGTGCTCACTCTCCTGTAGGCACTCACCAAAGACTATCTCAGGCTCAATGAGAAGACCAGACAGAGACTCTTAGACCAAAAAGTCGTCCATCCTTGTTTCACTACACTTGAAATTTTAAGTAAATTAGTACAGAGATGCCAAAATTTAATTCCTTCAACTTTTTCAAAGGAGGAAATAAATATATACTTGTGGTTTACATGGTTATTCACGAAAGTGGCTTTCAAAACAATACAGGGCTAAGTAAAGACTGAGGATTAAGGCTGCAGAGTCTCTCAAGCCAACAACTGTTTGCTTCCTATGTTGTATTAAATGTGGTCAACTGCAATCCACCTCGGTAGAAATTCTTCCTGGCTGCATAGTCCACATGATTCCAGTGGCTACATGAGGTTATGATTAAGAACTAAAGCAGCAAAGAGAATGACAGGCAGAGCCATTTGCTAACAGCTACTGTGTCAAAAACATGCAGTAAGGAACGAAGTACACTCTCTTTAAAACTGCAGTAACCCTCTGAAGAGGTGGAGACTCCTTTTTCTCAGATTTAATAAAATGTGTGAGTTTGGCAAAATGCTACTGAGAAACTGAAAATAAACAGAAAGGCTAATCCTTTATTTAGGTTGGCTATAATTTTATTTTTATTAGGCTACTTGTAATAGGACATAATACTAGAGGAAGTTCAGGACTGAACTTGAATTCTTAGCTCTGTTTCCTATCACTAAAAATGTGATGCAGAAAGATGACCAGTCTTTTCAAGCCTCCTTTCACTCATCTGTAAAATGAACAAGGGACAATAAGTCCTACCTTTATCAGAGGACCATTTCAAAAGTTAAAAGGACACATAGAGACACACAGGAATGCTGTTATGAGCTATGCTTAAAATAATTTGATATTACTATTAACTTGTATTTCCAAAACTAAGATTAAAAGTGTAATTTGATATTAGAAATAAAGCAAGTTGGTATCAATCTATTAGACAGCAATCTAGTATAATTAAGATTTGCTACTCCAAAATTATTGTTGTTGTTGTTTTAAATAATGTTCAGCCAGGAAGGGTGACTTTTGACTATAATCCCAGCATTGGGAAACCTGAAGTTTCAGGCTATTCTCAACTGTACAGTGAGATCCTATCTAACATGCCAGCATCATCATGACAAGTAAAATAAATAAGACCTTGTGCTAGTTTGAAAGAAAATGACTCCCACAGGGAGTGGCACTATCAGGAGGTGTGGCCTTGTTGGAGAAAGTGTGTCACTGTGGGGGTGGGCTTTGAGGTATCCTATGCTCAAGCTACACCCAGTGTGGCCCAAAGTCACTTCCTGTTGCCTGCAGATCAAGATGCAGAACTCTCAATTCCTTCTCCAGCAACATGTGTGCCTACACAACTCTATGTTTAACACCATGATGACAGATGGTCTAAACCTCTGAAAATGCAAGCCAGCTCCAATTATGTTTTCTATTATAAGAGTTGCTGTGGTCATGAGGTCTCTTCACAGCAACAGAAACCCTAACTAAGACAGATCTACTCTCCATTTCTCTATGGCCTTAATACCACACAGACCTGGATGTCCTTAGAAGAAGGGTAAAGCATGGTGAAGAAGGCAGAAGAGGAGAAAGGAGGGAACCTCTGGTCTCAAGGAATATTTAGAGATGAATAGATGAAGAGTATAAGGAACGTTCATTAACACTGGCTTAAATCCTCATCTCATGACCTTATAACCTACTGTCACAGAGCAAAACTATCTAGACTTTGGCAACAGTAAGAAGAAAAGCAGCAATAATCAAAGAGGTAGGTAGTGATAACTACATGCCCTTTGCTACTAGCCATGCTACTTTCTAATTACCTCAGTTAACTACCTATTCACTACCTTAGGGTTTAGAGTGAAATCTATACTAACTTTCAGAGATAATCTTTTTTGTTATTTTAATTTTTGGAGACAAGGTCTCACTATGCAGCTCCAGCTAGCCTGAAACTCTCTATTTAGGCCAGGATGACCTCACACAGAGATCGCCCCTCTGCTTGCCAGAGTAATTTTACGTAATTTAAAGAAAAAACATCCAGGAGACAGCCGTGCTGCTTTCTTTTTGGAACAGCTTTAAATGTGGTCTAATATCTGTGACTTAGCTCTCTACTCCAGACATTACTGCGATAGCTGATAGTCTGAGTTTAACTGGGATCTTTACTGCCTGAGCTCATAAAACAATAAACACAACAAGACTTGCAAAAATATGAGAGAATTAATCTTAGAAACAGAAGACCTCAGAGTTTCAGCAGTGACAGTTTACTCTTATTTGGAGGAAAATCAGGTACTACCTTATTTCTGCTTCTTCATCAGTCAAATCACACAAATTACATTGCTACCTGCTAGGGTACTATAAAAAGATCTCTTCTGATAAAAAGATGTTGAGGAAAATAACTGCAGTTTTGGTTCTTCTAGATTCCTATAAATACATCTTCCTCCAAATAAAGTTGAAAAGCCTTCACACAAATTTAATTAAACAAGTCTCTTTGATACATCTTGAGAGGAGTTATATTTATTTTTCCTAGGCTAATGATTCATTTGTTTTTCTTTCTCTCTCTCTCTAGAAAATTTACCTTTATCCTTATCCAATGGTTCCTGGGAAAGAATAGTGGACAGTACCGCGTTTTTCCACACCCCAGTCTCCTGAGCTAGAGTAGCTAAGAAATGCAGCTCACAGCTGCCGCTCTCCATCAGCGTCTCATGAGCTACCTATAAATATTAAATAAACACATCATTTAGATGTTTTCAAGTTTAACCAAATCAGCAGAACTCATTAAACTACATCCATATTTAATAGGTCAATAAGCTCACCTGCACCAATGTCTGAAACTGTTCCCACTGTTTATCTGATAACTCAACAGGTAGACATAATAAAAGTTCAACACAGCTTCTAAAAGAGAAAAGAATACAAATGATTATTGAAAGTAAAAGTAAAACAAAACCAATAATTCTTGTATCAGTACAGTCTTCATTAACTATTTTAAATAAAATCTACTTTAAATTAAATAATCATAAAGCCTGAGAAAATAAAGTTTAAGAAAAAATTAATTATGGTCTTCGATTAATTTTTCACAGCTCTACTTACAATGCCAAGCGTTCCAGAACCAAGGCGACACTTTCACATTCAGAGGTAAGGTATGGCCGAGCTTTAACATAACTCTGGATGGCCACTGTGTAGACCTCCAGTAAAGGTAAGGGGTCTTCTGAGGTTTTCCATTTCTCTGCATATTCAAGGAGTGTCTATTTTAGAAGGAAGAATAAAATATACTCAAATGTAAATGAAAATTACACAGTGACTAATTCAACTTTTTCTTCTTTCCCAACCATTTTAGACAAACATGTTTCCAACAATTTTGAAGAGCAACAAAAAAAGCAGTTTGTGCCATGCTGTTATCACGTCTTTAATCCCAACACATGGGAAGCAGAGGCAGGTACATCTCTGGGAGTTGGAGACCAACCTAGTCTACAAAGCAAGTTCTAGGACAGCCAGAGTTGTTAATACAGAGAAACCCTATCTCAAAAAACCAAAATAAATAAATAAACTGTTTTAAAAAGTGGTTTGAGCTGGGCCGTAGTGGCGCATGCCTTTAATCCCAGCACTTGGGAGGCAGAGCCAGGTAGATCTCTGTGAGTTCGAGGGCAGCCTGGTCTACAGAGATCCAGGACAGGCACCAAAACTACACAGAGAAACCCTGACTCAAAAAACCAAAAAGCAGTTTGTATTCCATATTAAAGAGTTAGTCTTGTTTCAAAGAGATCAGAGATGAATAGTGACTCACTAAGCAGCAGCATTTCATCACAGCTGGTTTAAAATTGGGCAATACAGAACCAAGTCCACCATGCCATATAAACTCCCAGGCCTAGCTCCTGTCCAGAAACTCCTACACTGGTTTTTCTTGGTGAATCCTACCCACTCCCCAGAACCATGTCCTACAAAGCCACCTCCTAGAGTAGCTCCCAACACTCAGGTCCTGAAGCAGCCCCACCTAAGGCAAGCTAGAACATCACATCCGAAACAACCAATGAAATAAATTAACATGCCAAAGTCACATCACAAAAACAAGAACAAAAAAAGGCCAACAGTCTGACCCCCAAGCCCACTACTTTTGCAGTCATGTTCTCCAGTGAGAACTACCTAGATGAAGTCCGGGACACAGAATGTAAATGAACTGTCATAAACTATACCTTTATCAGAGACTTCAAGGTATTTCAAGAAGATTTATAGCTCAATGAACCTAAAGAGGTTATTAGTGAGTTGTGTGATGGCCAAGAATACACAACATACACTGAATGGAATGAAGAGAATTGAGGTTTCGAAAAGTGCACTCAGTAAAGTGAGGAAGGCTAGTGGGAGCTAAAATTAAAATGGACCTTGTCCTGCTTTTGTTTGTTGTCAATTTGACACAGGAAACCAAAACTGGGAAATTGCCTCTGTCAGATTTGCTATGGGCAAACCTCTGGGGTATCTTCTTGATTTATGATTGATGTGGGAGGGCCTTAGTCAATTGTGGATGGTGCCAGCCCTAGGCAGGTGATCCTGAGTATAAGAAAACTGGCTGAGCAGCCATGAGGAGTAAGCCAGCAAGCAACACTCCTCCAGGAGCACTGTGTGAGTTCCTGCCTTGAGTACACGAGATGATATTGCTTTTGGTCATGGCTTTTTATCACAGCAATAGAAAACCTAACTAAGACAAAAACTGATAGCAGGAACATTGCTTGTGACAGACCTGACCACGTTTTGGGGAGGACTTTGGAAGGACTCTGGAACTGTGGGTTAGAAAAGCCATTAAGTGTTCAGAGCTTAATAAGCTACTGTGAGAATTTAAAAGACAGTAATAAAAAAGCAATGAATCTGATTCAAAGCTTGGCTCATAAAGGATATTCTGAAAGTCCCTTAAAGACCATCAGGATCCTTCAATATTTTCAATCAAGAACCTGTGGTTCTCGTCAGCTGGGACTGAAGAATTAGCCATAATTAAAAGAGAACAGCATCACTGAGGTCAAATCTTCTGGTAGTGTTTCCTGAGGTTCAGTACATAGAAACTGTGGTCCAGAGGCAGCCAATGCTGTATTTTCTGCTGGCAGCCAAAGTTCGTAATGTGTCAGTTTCCCAGGTGGTACTGGTTTTGAAGGAATGAAGGAGTCATGGCATAGTTGAAGAAGAAAAAATATATAAACAGAAACAAAAAAACTTTCTATGATATAAACAAAGAATTTATGTCCAACCAACTAGTCCTACAGAGAATACTGTAAGCAACAGTTAATGCGGAAGAGAGGATTAAACACAGCCAAGAGACTATAGAAAGAAAACAAAGGAAGCTATAATGACTAAAACACAAAATATGACAATATAAACAGTGCATGTGTGAGTGTGTGTGCGCGCGCACACACACACACACACACACCTATTGACAGTAACTTTAAATGTTAATGGTCTCAATTCCCCAATGAAAAAACATGAATGGAATAAGAAACAAAACCCAAGCTGGTTAAGGCCTTTAATCTTAAACAACACTGGGAAGGCAGAAGCAGTGCGTTCCATAGAGACGCTGTCTCAAACAAAACAAATTTAAAAACAAGTCTTTCTGCTGTTTACAAGGAACTTTAAAGATAAGCACTACCTTAAAGAGAAAGGATAGAGTCCAGAGGCGGTGGCTGTGGCGCACGCCTTTAATGTCAGCACTTGGCAGGCAGAGGCAGGCAGAGCTGTGAGTTCAAGGCCAGCCTGGTCTACAAAGCAAGTTCCAGGACAGCTAAGACTGTTACACAGAGAAACCCTGTGTGTGGGGGTGGGTGGGGGTGGGGGGGGGAGATAGAGAAACATATCCCAAACACATGGAACCAGGAAGAAAGCAGCTGTCATTATCCTAATTCTGACAAAACAGTTTTCAAACCAAAACTAGTCAGAAAAGAAAAGGAAGGGCATTTCAGTCTAATCAATGGACAATTAACTGAGAAGACATTCCAACACTAAACACACAGGTATCACACTCTGACACACCCAATGTCATAAAATGATTACTACTAGAATTAAAGACACTGATTAACTCCAATTCAGTAAAAAACTTTCTCCTATAAGTAGGTCATCTGGACAAAAAAGAAACAACATACTGATCAAATAGACCTAATAGGTCTATAGAATATTTCTCCCAAACTCCAAAGAATACACATTCCACTCTGAAGCCCATGGAAGCTTTTCTAAAATAGAACATAGCCTGGGACACAAAACAAATCTTAACAAGTTCAGAAAAACTGAAATAATTCTGTATGTCCTATCTGACTACAAAATGCAATAGTTTAAATCCACAGCAAATGAATGTCTAGTAACTACACAGTCATGGAGATTAAATGACATATTAATAAATGATAAATGGATCAAAGGAATAAGAAAAGAAATAAAAACATTACCAGAGTTAAAGGAAAATGAAAACACAATGAAACCCAATCTCTGGAGCACTGTCCTGAAAGGGAAATTTGCAGCTAACCAGCTCCTACATTAAAAAACTCAGAGAGCATACAAAAAATGACTTAATGATGTAACTCAGGAATCTGAAAAAAACAAGAACAAACCAAACCAAAATCAGTATATAGGAAGAAATAATAAAAGTCAGAGTATAAATCAATGCCATAAACACAAAGAAAACATTACAAAGAATCAATGAATCTAAAAGCTATTTTTTTTTTTGAGCAGGTAAGTTCATTCAGCAGACCCCTGAACTATCAACCAAAAGACATACTAACAGACAGACAGAACCAAAATTAACAGAATCAGAGATGAACAGGAATACATTACAAGAGACACAAAAGAAATCCAGAATATTTCAAATATAGTTTTAAGACCAATACTCAATTTAGAAAATCTCAAAGAAATGGACTAATCTAAAAATTCATCTAAACCACTAAAGTAAAATCAAGAAGAGCTCAACAACGTCAAGACCATAGCAAATAAGGGGATCAAACAGTAATAAGAAGCCTTTCTTGAGGCTGGAGAAATGGCTCAGTGGGTAAGAACAGTTGCTGTTCTTCCAAAGAGGACCAGTGTTTGGATCTGAGCTCACAGCTCCCTGTAATCCAGCTTTAGTGAATCCAATACCCTCTTTTGGTCTCTATGGGTACTCAAATACACATGTACATATACATAAGCAGAAACCATGTACACATGAATAAAAATAAACAAATATTTAAGGGGTTGAGGATTTAGCTCAGTGGTAGAGTGCTTGCCTAGCAAGAGCAAGGCCCTGGGTTTGATCCTCAGCTCAAACACACACACACACACACACACACACACACACACACACACAAACAAACAAACAAAAAACAAAAAAAAAACCCAAATATTTAAAAAAGACTTCTCACTAAAACAAGCCCATGCCCAGATGAATTCACAGCAGAATTCTATCAGATTTTCTACAAAGAACCATAAACAGTATACTTAGCTACCTTGATCAAGATGGCTTTATCCTAGAGATAGAGATGATTCAGCATATGTAAATCATTAAAATAAAGTCATACAAATGGACAAACATCATGTGATCATCATGTGAGCATTTCAACAGATGCAAAAAAGGCCTCTAACAAAACCCAACATGCCTTCAATAATGAAAACCCCAGAGAAGTACTCTGTGCCTGCTTTTGAGCTACTCTGCAGTTACCTGTCATGCACCTGCAGGCTTGGGCAACACACCAATCAGATTACTGTCAACTGATCAGTGATGAACATGACATTGATCCTACCTCCACATATAAGGGATAGTAACCTCCATGTGGCCCATGCTGTGCTCATGGACCTAGAGGCCCACACCATGGATTCAGTGAGCTCAGAACCCTTCTGGTACATCAGGCCTGGTAACTTCTTAGGTAAGAGTAAAGCTGAGAATAAATGGGCCAAGACACTCTACAAAAGTTACAGAGTTGCCCCAGTCGCTCTTGGACATTATGAGGAAGCTAAGAGGTGTGACTGCCTGCAGGACTTTCAGCTGACCCAATCCCTGGGTGGGAGATCTGGGTCTGGGATGTATCCTCCTCATCAAAAAGATCTGAGAGTAGTATCTAGACAAAATCACGAACATCAGTGTAGTACATTCCCCCGGAGTGTTGGACACAGTGGTTGAGCCCTACAATGCCACCCTTTCAGTCCATCAACTTGTTGATAACACAGATGAGACCTGTTGCTTTGAAAACGATCTATGTGACTTAACACATCTACTTCAAGGGCTAAAGCTGATTACACCCACTTAAAGTGACCCAAACTCTATTTACCACCACAAGTAAGGTATCCACTTGCCTGAAAATATGGTACCCTCTCTCCAACTACACTTATTCATGCCTGGCTTTGTCTCCTTGACCAGTTGGTACTCCACCCTGATGGTACCTGAGCTCACCCAGATTTTTGATGGCAAGAACAAGATAACCATCTGTGACTCCCATTGCTCCCTACTGCCATGGGTTCTAATTGACAACAGGTGCCATGTGTTCATGGAGGAGGTGCAACAGATGATTAACATCCAAACAAGAACAGTAGTGACCTAGTGCAGTAGATCCCCAACAATGTGAAAATAGCTGTTTATGACATTACACCTCAGGGACTATATGTCTGTCACCTTCAACTCCAACTGCACCACCATTCAAGAACTGTTCCAATGTATTTCAGAACAGGTCACAGCCATGTTCTGGTGCAAGCTTCATGCACTGGTGAATGAAGGCACAGGTGAGATGGAGTTCTCCACGGCTGAGAGCAACATGACTGCCCTGGAGCCTTACTACAGGCTGAAGTGAAGAAGAGGGAGGGGGAGGAAGTAGCCCAGAGTTGTCTTAGCAGATAAAGCATGTGAGCAGTGTGAACTCTTTATTCACTCAGTTTGTCTGCTAGTCATGTCCAATGTGCATTTGCTGCCCTATCCTAACATCACTTATACAGATAGCGCTATTAAAGCCATTTCATAATGTGAGTAAAAGTCCCAGAAATGAAAGAACTTGAGGAAATCTTCAACGTATAAAAAAATAAAAAATAAAGGCTACATATGACAAATTCACAGCCAACATCATAAACAAAGAAAAATTCAAGCTGGGCAGTGGTGGTGCACGTCTTTAATCCCAGCACTTGGGAGGCAGAGGCAGGTGTGTCTCTGTGAGTTCGAGGCTAGGCTGGAACAAAGCAAGTTCCAGGACAGCCAGGACTATTACACAGAGAAATCCTGTCTCAGAGACAGAGAGACAGAGAGAGAGAGAGAGAGAGAGACAGAGAGACAGAGAGAGAATGAGAATGAGAATATGAATGAGAGAATATCACGGACACACTCCCATTTATAACAGCTTCAAAGGGATGGGGGGGGGAGAATAAATCTAATGAAGGAGGTGAGAGACCTCTACAATTAAAACTTTAAATCAAGAGATTTAAGATAAAGATGGAAAGACAGCCCATGCTCATATAATAGAATATTGTGAAAATGACCATTCTACCAAAAGCAATTTACAGACTGACTGCAATTCCAATCAAAATTCCCATGACATTTTCCACAGAAATGAGGGGATCCCTAAAATTCGTAAGTAACAACAGAAGACCCAGGATGGCCAAAGTAATACTAAGCAAATACAGTGCTAGAGGAATTGCAATTCCAGATATGTTACAGAGCAATCATAATAAAAACTGCATGGCACTGGCACAACAGAAGAACCAAATATGGGCACATAAAACTATAGCCATCTGATATCTGACAAAGACGTCCAATATATGCACTGGAGAAGACAGTCAATGCCAACAAATGCTACTGGGAAAACTGGGTGACCACACATAGAAGGATGAAATTAGACCCCTATCTATCAAACAGCACAAGAGTCAATTCCAAAAGGATCAAAGACTTCAATGCAGTAACTGAAACTCTGAAACTGCTACAAGAAAAAAGATATGGGTGCAGGGAAAGACTTGCTGAGCAGGACTCCACTGCCCAGTAATTAAAGCCAACAAAAGACAAATGGGACATCATTAAACTAAAAGCTAAAGAACAATCAACTAAGTATATCTGAGAATTGATATCCAAGATAGTCAAAAGAACTTGAAAAAGAGATAATAAATGACAAAAATAAAGGGAGGGGACTACAGATCTGTAGAGTTCTCAAAAGAAATAAGTGGTTAAGATGTGTATTTTAATCTTTTCAAAAGTGTTCAACATTACTAGCAATTAGTGAAAAGCAAATTAAGACTATATTGAGATTTCATCTTACCTCAGTCAAAAATGGCCAAGACCAAGAAAACTGACAAATGATGGTGAGGATATATGGTTGGTGGGTTTGCAAACTAGTACAGACACTATGGAAATCAGCGTGGAGAAAAAAAGCTAAAAGTAGATCTATCAAATGACCTAGCTATACCATTCCACAGCATATGTCCAAATGACTCACATCTTACTCCACATATACCTGCTTGGCCATGTTCTTTGCTGCTCTATTCACAATAGCCAGAAAATGGAAAACAGCCTACATGTCCTTCATCAGATGAATGGACAAATAAAAATGTAGTATGTAAACACAATGGTTTATTTACTCAGCTGTAAAGAACTGAAATTTGCAGGAAAATGGACAGAACTAGGAAATATACTGAATGAGGTTTCCCAGATCAAAAAGACAAATTCCATACCTTCTTTCTCATTTGTGGAACCTAGCTCCAAATCTTTACAAATGTGGATATAACCTGGATTAACTGCAGAAACCACTAAAGTAGAGAGGGACCAAGGGAGAGGAGGAGAGCTTAACATGGGTGCTACATGAAGGGGAAAATGGAAAAAAATGGGGGTGGGCTACCTGAAGAGGGGGGCAGAGGGACAACTAACACTAAAGATGTTTGAAAAGGCTACAGTTCACTCACACTCACACACACACACACACACACACACACACACACACACACACACAGTTGAAATGAAGTTGCCCCACTTGGAGGGATAATGCTGCTGCCCCCAAGAGTCAGAGGCTATCTACTAAAAACCCAGTGCCTCTGGTTGAGTTGTTGGTCAGGAATCCAAGAAACTCCCAAAGCAATGCAGGCTACTGCCATTCTAGATTGCCTCCCATAACATGAAGCTAAGACCCGACTGATGAAGACACCACACACTTAGCACACAGGACTTGGAGGAAATCAAACTGAACTGACCTGGAAGCCTCCTCCCTGAATTCTAGTCTCATATTATTTCAAGATGCTATGCAAGCTGACAGGGAGAAAACAAACAATATTCCTATCTAGTTGTAAAGACTATGAACCACGGGGTTGGGGATTTAGCTCAGTGGTAGAGTGCTTGCTAGGCAATCTTGGGTATAATCAACAGCTGCCTAATTAATTAGACTTAAGAACCACTTAATAGGACTAAATTCATGTTCAGTGCAGTAAACCTAGCCAAATACTGTGGCTGGTGAGGCCATGTACCCTAAAGCCTACTGCCTACTTTCCTAAATCTGTGTAATTCCTAACTACATTTTTAAATACTTATCCTCTCTCACCACACGTCAAAGCTCATCTGCAACTTGTCAAATGCAGAGAACAACCACCCTACAAGGCTCAAGGAACACTGGAAGATTTTAGCAGCCAGAGAACCATGCTGTCTGCTATGAGACCCATCTATATACAACAGGGAAACTACACCCATGAAATCTCAACAGTACAGCTGCCCAGACAAGACCAACAATGACACTACCAGCTAACATGCCAATAAAAACAGAAGAAACAGCAAAAGCTCCAGCCTTGGACAAAGAGCTACAGTACTTAATGCTGCTGAGAGGAAGAATCAGTCTTCTCCTGGGACAAGCCACCTGACAGATTGTCCAATCCCAAGAGGTCAGCCCTAAACATATGTACATATTAGCAATACTAAATGGACAAGTTGTATTTACATATACGTGTGTGCTTATGTGTACACATAACCATGTAACAATTATTCAATAAGAGGAGGTCAGAAATTTGAGGGGACAGGGAAATGATGTAAGAAATTTAAATTAAAATTTTAGTAATTAAAACAAAATAAAACTTTATTAATAAGGAAAGAGATTTTTAAAGTACAATTTTCTGCTGTTCTTTCCTTTGGAGTACTGTGTTTCCTTCCATGGTCCTTAGCAGTTTTTTTAAAATAGTTAATTACTCTTTTTTTATTAATTAAAAATTTTCATTTATTTTATAACCTGTCTGGCATTTCCCCTCCCTCCTGTCCTTCCATTCCCTTCCCTCTTAATTATACTTTTATTAAGCATTTTGACAGTTTTTTAAATGAAGTTTATTTCTAGGGCCAAAAGAAAATGGAAAATTGTTTTAAATAAGTTCATTTGTAATTTATTTGATAACAAAATATAGGTTCGACTTTTTACTTAAATGAGTATTCAGATGTTTGACTCAATACTTCCCAGATACACAGGAAGTTATTACATTACGCAGTGTGGATAAAACTCATGGATACACTAACTAACTTGCAAATTATTCTATATATTTTATATTTGTATCAGGTAATTTGAGAAACTTGTACAGTTCATTATTTCTCAGCTAACTTGTTAAGTAGCTGAGTTTGAAGAAACTTTCCCTTATAGTTATAATAAATTAACACACAATTGGGACCATGTCACTTACTTTTGTTTAATGAATAATCTAGGTAACATTTTAAGCCACAAACTGTTCTTCAACTCACTTTAATGTAAAGCAAAAATTTTAGAGTCTAGATATTCTTCAATGTTTGATATATTACTCATATAAAATAATATTTCAAGGTTGATAATTGAGTTGTACATTTATTAAAGCAAAATGGATGTAATTAATATCATACAGTATCTAGCTTAAGTGTAATAATAAAATTTTACATACTACTGGCCTGAGTATAAGTTATGTGATAGGTTTTGCGATCCCATTTGTGAATGTCCATTAGATAGAACAGGCTTGCTTTACAGAAGAGGGGGTTTTCTGGATGGCATCAAGGTTATGTATTATAATGAACTCCTAGTTCTATTCGAAGTTAGTAAAATGAATATTTAGCTTTTATTTGAAGCCACAGCACTCTTCATGCATACTAATTCACACATTTTTTTTCATAAACTGTATGTTCTTTATCTCAACTTTAAAGTGTTCAGGGTAGGTTTTTACAAGTAATGAAATCTCATTTCAAAAGTTGTGAACTGAAGACAAGTGATACAAATTGCCCAAATTAGGCAATATTAATGGCTTTGAGTCAATTTTATTTAGCATTAAGTCATGCATTTTCTTGGAAAGTTATGCAAGCAAAGTTATCCACACATTACTTATTTTTGAAGAAAGTACATGAATAAATATCATTATTACTTAAGGAACAAAGAAAAAAATCAAGAAAATGAAGTGTTACTTTGTATTTGAAAATTTTTTAAGGTTTATTTATTATTTATACAGTGTTCTGTCTGCATGTGTGCATGCAGGCCAGAAGAAGGCACCAGATCTCATTACAGATGGTTGTGAGCCACCATGTGGTTGCTGGGAACTGAACTCAGGACCTCTGGAATAACAGTGCTCTTAACCCTGAGCCATCTCTCCAGGCCCGTATTTGAAAATTTGAATAGCCATTTTCTGAAAATGTACCCTTGATACACACGGAGTTGGATTACATTTTTGAACTATTAAAGTATATTTTCTGGAATGAGCACTGTTATATTGGGAAGGAGGGGGTAAATTCTAAAACAAGCTTAACTACCATGTTCTGTTCCCTTACTTAGGTAAAGCAGAATTAGGACTACCACTGCCCGCCTCCTCAGATGGCCTGCCCCTTTCCTTCTCTACAGACAGTGGGTGTGTTCACCACCCTCTGCGCATGCTGCTACTGCTTCAGTGCACAGAGAAGAAACACTTTCAGGTAATTAGATATAAAAGGATGGCTCAAGTTCAGCCTGGATTCCTGATCACCCTCTCCAAGGTCCCATTAGCCGCAATTGTTCTAAGCGCTTCTTTTTATCAAGTCTGGCCACAGCAAACAGGAAATTTCCATGGGTGGTCCATGCAGAAGAATAAAGTAAGTAGCAGAATTAGATCAGTTTAACACAATTCAATCAGGAATGAGGCAATTTGTAGTGGGAATTCACTCCACCAATCAAGTTTGAGGATAAGCCTTAGGTGGTATATATGGGAGTCCAGCTCCCAACTTTTGAAAGGTTCTGAGGTGGAGGAGAGAGGAATTGAGAAATGATAAAGAGACCTAGCCAAAGAGAAGACAGAAACACAGGATAACTTCGGGAGGGCCTGGGTCAATACCCAACAGCCTCTTCGTTTATTCCAAAGGATTTTTTATAAGCCAAGGGGAAAGGCAAAAGACCTCCCCCTTGCAAGATGAAAGCACACTGTACAGCCAAGTATAGACATTTTCAAACTCCTGGTAACCACGGCCGTGGTCAAATCATCCAATTATGCAACCCTGCTGGGGAAAGCAAGCTCAGATTCTTGGACCCCGAGTAAGGTCTCACTAGATAGCCTCTGTGGACTCCCACAGGTGTGGCTTCTGATCTGAGTATGTGATCACTTAAAAAGAATTAACAGGAGATGGGGGGGGGGGGTATAGTGATATTTTATTTGTATTGAAATGTGATTTTATTTGTATGTCAGTAAAGTTGCCTTGAGGTCAGAGCAAGCCAGAGCAGAAGCTGAGCAGTAGTGGGGCACGCCTTTAATCCCAGCACTTGGGAGGCAGAGCTAGGCGGATCTCTGTGTGTTCAAGGACACAGCCAGCATGGCAGACACACACCTTTAATCTCAATACCAACCATAGAAGACCTGGAGGTCTGTACAAACAGGCAGTGACAAGGAGGTCATGTGGCTGGGTTTACAACCAATGAGAAAACAGAACAGAAAGTCTTTAAATAGACAGGACGCACAGAAGTAGGTCTCTTGCGGAGAGGAGGAACCGCAGAAGCAGTGAAGGGTAAGGTTTTCCGCTTTGGCTCTGACCTCGTGGTTTTTAACTCTGCAATTGGTTCTGTGTTTCTTATTTAACAAGCTGGTTACATCTACAGGGGGGAGTCAGACAGCTGGATCCATTCACTCCCAGACAGAATAGACAGTGGCTGTTCACCTGGTTCTGTATTCGTCAACTTTTCCATTTTTATTTACTTGTTAAAACATTTTTCCTGGCTTACATAGGCACAGTACCTGAAAAATACTTGAAAAGTCAGTCTTATATGTTATTTTACTTCACTTTCTTACTGACTTTATAAATTTTAATGACAGAGGACCTTCTAGAGAAAAGGGAGCATAAATTTCAATAAAAAATGAATTTGTAGATTAAACTTTAAGTAATGTAAGTTCTATACAGTTTCCTGTAATAATTATTTTTGTATTTTATTAATATTATAAATTCTAGTGCTTAATCTTTTGACATATATCTGTATGCACTGGTTGATACATGTGATTAAAGTAACCTTAAAAAATATGCGAAGACGGGTGGCGGTGGTACACTCCTTTAATCCCAGCACTGCGGAGGCAGAGCCAGGCAGATCTCTGTGAGTTCGAGGCCAGCCTGGGCTACAGAGCGAGTTCCAGGAAAGGCGCAAAGCTACACAGAGAAACCCTGTCTCGGAAAAATCAAAACATATTTTCTCTGATTTCATTTAATTAAGTTCTAAAGAAATACAATTTATAAGCAAAATGGTATTAGAAAGCATGATAATAAACACTTTATTTATACTGGAAATAAGAATAAAGTAAAATAGGGCAATGACCTTTCTTCTTCAGTCAAAAATACCATCCTCTCAAGAAGGTAGTGCTTAAAAGGCACTCGAGCAAGCAGGAGTTCACAGGCATGTGTGAAGAGAACACTCATGTTCACATACGAAGAGTGAAGACATTATTTTAATGTTAAAAACAGTATGTAAAAAATATTGATAAGTGTCACTGTTTCTGCAGTCCCCACATACAAGACCAATTTAAAGATATTAAAGAATGATTATAAGGTAGAAGCAATATTTGTAACAATGAGGGGTTTTTTAATTTAAAAAATTCATCACTCACAACTCAGTTAAGAAAGCATTTCAAATGGACCTCATTGGAATTATTAAAGAAAAATGTTTCTCTTCATCATTGGATAAGGAGATGGAAGACACCAGCACCAGAAAGTACAGACAGCATTAAGGCCCAGCTTTTAACTCACCAGTTACTAAAGACTCTCCCAGTATTAGTTATGCTAATAAGGGACTCTACATGTCTTTCTAATGTAGAAGATTTCCACAGGGGCTGCACCAGGTCCTCAGTGGACATGTCATGACTGTTAGCTTGGTGTTTCTGTAGGACTCCTAACCAGGGGAGCAGGTGTGTCTCTGACTCTGATCTCCTCTTGGGACTCTTTTCCTCCCATTGGGTTGCCTTGTCCAGCTTCAATATGGTGGATTTCGCCTCGTTTTGTTTTATCTTGTTTTGTCCTGTTTGCCTGTTGTTTCTTGCCTGCTCTTTTCTAAAGAAGAAACGGAGGGGTGGGTTTGAGAAAGGGGGGTGCTGAGAAGAGTGGAGGGAGGAGAAACTTGTGACCAGAATGTACTTTATGAGGAAAAGAATCTAGTACCTTTTCCTTGTTGGTTCTTGGGGTTTTTGTTTTGTTTTGTTATGTTTTAACTCGTTTGAAGCCTGCTACCCAGCTCCCAAATAAATTACACATGGAGGCTTGTTCTTAATTTTGAATGCCCAGCCTTAGTTTGGCTTACTTCTTGCCAGTTTTCCTTAGGTTAAATTATCCCATTAGAAAATGACAGGAGTTCCAGGTCAGAATAGACAAACAAAATGAAAAAAGCTAATTCCAGTTAATTTCCTAGAAGGATGTGAATTTTGGGATACTCAGCGTGACTATTGGAAGGAAGACGCACTGAGACACTATTCCGTAGATTTGGGACTCGGGGAGAAATGATCAAGGCCTGACAGAAGAGGGGTGGTAGTTTCCTCAGAGCAACACTGGAGGCAAAGGGACCATCTAGCACCACATTAAAAACCAAGGAAAGCATTTGACCATTTCTAAAAATACATTTTAATTAAAATAGAATTTTTTTTATCAGACTGCTGACATAATGGACACCACAAAATTGGAATTTCTCATTGCTGGGAGAAGGAAATGCTTGCCAATCTAGTGCCAAATAGAAAGAGGAGTTTGTCTGCTGGAAAGAGATTTTTTCCACTCAGCTTTGACAACTTGACAGACCACTTTGCTGGAGATATAGCCCAGACAATACTGATGAAGGAGATCACACCTTGACCAAGACTGCCTAATTGTGCATACCTCTTTCTCTATTTCATCTTAATCTCATGTCCTGAAGACAGACTGGACCTCTTTGTTGCTCTTCCCAATGTGGACATAATGAATAAATCTCCTTCCTCTCCTTTTAACCATTTGTCTGTCTAACTGGGCCTTTTGAGGATGGGTGGTCACCCCTAGACCGTTAGGGATGTCAAGGCCCAGGCTCTGACCCTAACAACTCTGATTGTAACAAGCTATAACAAGTCAGAACTCCAATATTTGCAAGCTGAAGATGATACAATCTTTGGAGAGATAAGTATATATGTGGTGCTTATACTGTCATTTTTGCTAAATTTTAAAATTAATTTTAATTTTATTTTATGAGCATGTACATGTATGCAAGTGACCATAGAAGGCAGAAGTACATCGCACACCCCTGGAACTGGAATAATATGCAACTGTGAGCTACTTGGGTGCTAGGATCCAGACTCAGGTCCTCTCAAAGAGCAGCAAGCACTCTTAAGCACCATCTCACCAGACTCACATACTTCAAAACAAACACCCCAAAGTTGTTTCAACAAAATCTGAGCAAAACAAAAATTCCTTACTTATGTGCTGCCTCTTCTGTTCTGTTTTTGTTGTTGTTCTGCGGGGGTGGGGGTGTCTCATGTAGCCAAGGTTAATTTTGAATCTTTGAAATCCTGGTTCTCCTGCTTCCATCTTTTGGAATGCTATGATTACAAACTGAGCCACCAAGCCTGGCCCTTTTTTTTTTTTTTTTTTTTTTTGAGAAAAGTTGGGTAATGAAATCTACACCCTATAGGAATGAGGTGTCAGAAAATATAAAATGCAAAGACATATACAATAATCCATGCACTAGTTACCTCACTTTACTAGGAATGGTAATGGCCATACTTACTGTACCTGTTGCTGTGATAAAATACCTAGAGAGAGCAATTTAGGGAAGAAGAATTTTTTTGGATCAGTCTGAGGGTAATCTATCATAGTGGGAACAGGCCTGGGGCAGGAACTGAAGGCAGCTGGCCACACAGCATCCACTGCCAGGAAGCAGAAGAGTGAGGAGTGCTCGAGGTCAGCTCACTTTCTCCTCTTTAAAAAGTCCAGGACCCAAGCTAGGGAAAGGTGCTGCCCAGTCAGCAAACCTAATCAATGTAACTAGTACCCACACAGGCATGCCCAGAAGATAACTAAATCTAAACAATTCCTCCAGAGTGTCCCAAAGCTTGTCTCCTAGGTGATTCCAGAACCCATCAAGCAGACAGTCAACACTGAGCATCTCTGACTGTGGCAGCTTGAATGAGAATGGCCCTCATGCTTTAATGCTTGATTCCCAGTTGATGGAACTATTTGGAAAGGATTAGGAAGTGTGGTCTTTTTGAAAGAGGTGTGTCACTGAGAGTGAACTCTGAGCTTTCAAAAGCTGATCTTTGAAGATAGGCACGAACTTAAATGTTGGGAAAAATAGTATTCCAAGTAAATGGGACCACGAAACAAGTATTGATATCATAATATCTGACAAAATAGACTTCAAACCAAAATGTGTAAAAAGAGTATGATAGTTTGAATGAAATGTCCACTGTAAGTATTGGAAATTTCAATACTTAGTCCTTGGGTGGTGGCTGTTTGGTAAGGATTAGGAGGTGTGGCCTTGTTGGAGGAGGTCTGTCACTGGGAGTAGGCTGTGTCAAGAGTCCTTGACACCTCAATGAATTCTCTGCCTACCAGCTGTTATGCTCCCTGTCATGGTGATGGCCTCCTATCCCTTTGAAACTGTAAAGCCACGTATAAACCCTACCTTCTACAAGTTGCCTTGGTCACAGTGTTTTATCACAGCAATAGAAAGTGACTAAGACAAAGACAAGCAGGACATTTCATTCTCAAAAAGAGAACAATTAACTAGAAAGACATTACAATCCTAAACATGTGCACTCAACTCTAGCACACCCAATTTCATAAAAAAAAAGCCATTCTACTGGACTTCAGGATACAGATTAATCCCATATTCATTAACAGTAGGTGGTTTCAATAATCCCAATTTTTCCAATGGACAGGTCACCTGGACCAAAACAAAAAACAAAAACAAACAAACAAAAAACAAAGAAACATACGAATTAATTGGCTTTGTTCAATCAAATGGATCTAACAGGTATCTAAAAAAATCTTTCATGCAAATTCCAAAAAATACCTATCTTTTTATTCACCAAAATAGACCACATACTGGGACACAAAACAAATCTTAACAAACAGAGAAAAACTGAAAAAAAACCTGACCATAATGCAATCCATCTCAAAATCAAAAGCAAAAAAAAATCTCTAGAAAGCACAAACTCATGAAGACTAAACAACACACAACTGAAAGATGACTAGATCAAACAAGAAATTCAACAGGAAATCTGAAATGAAAACATGCCAGACCAACATCTGTGCGACACATTAAAGCAGTCCTAAAGGGAAACTGTAGTCTGGGTGCCTACACTGAAAAAAAGAAGAGAAGGAGGAAGCACGAGTAGCTTAATGATGCACCTGAAGAGGCTGGAAAAACAAGAACAAACCAATCCCTGATCTGGTAGTAGAAAGAAATAACAGAAACCAGGGCATAAATTAATGAATATAGAAAAAAAAAAAAAAACAAAACAAAAATTATGACTCTAAAGAGATCTGGTTCTTTAAAAAAGAAACCAAACAAGACTGATTTCTCCTTCTATTTATTCTCTCTGCCTGCCAGCCCTGCCTAGCCTTTCTCCTGCCTTGCTATTGGCCATTCAGCTCTTTATTAGACCATCAGGTGTTTTAGACAGGCAAAGTAACAGCTTCACAGAGTTAAACAAATACAACATAAAAGAATGCAACACATCTTTGCATCATAAACAAATGTAAAACACTTTAAAATAATATTACACAATAGTGTTGGACATGAGTCTCTCAGCTCTTTGTTTTTCTGATTCTTTCATGGGATGTATTATTTCATGCATTCTTGTAGATGAGACCTTCATAGTTAAAAAAAAAAAAATCACTGGTGATATAACTTCTGAAGACTATTCACTGAAGACACATTAAAGGCTGGTCTACAGAGGGCCTATGCTGGCTGGTCATGTCTCACGCAGCCTGCCTATCTTGCTGGATTTTGACCCTGGTCCTTTCCTACTACAACTCTTTTACCAGTTACACTCCCTGCTTTTACTGGAACAATCTATTCTCCTGAAATGTATACCATGCTATAATGGAATAAAACAAATTCTTATCCATTTTACATGTGCAAAGTCTTCATTGCTGTATCCAAGATAAGCATACTCTGTATATATCTATTGCAAATTGTTTTCATGAAGAACCTTCTAATGAATGAATATATTATTTAACAGAAGTCCCCTGAGTAAACTGTACTGTCAGAAGAAACTTAGCAATGCTTCCTGAGTCAGGAACAACTTATTCTCACATATGATACAAACTTGCCAAAACCTAGTACCTCTTGTGCCTGCTACCAGATCAGTCCAGCCAGCGTTGTCGCATGCTTCTCTTGGGTAGCTTGTTCCTGGGGTGACAGGTGAACTGCTACTACTCTGGCCAGTTTGCACCATGAGACATTCTGAAGTATGAACCAATGAGAGCTTAATAGGCAGCCACTTCAACCCCAGAAATCACACATTAAGTTAGCATTTTTCCAAGGAAAATAAAACTCATTTTAACAAAAACAAATTGTGATCTTAAAATACTAACAATTATAGTTCTCTAAAAAATGAAAGATTATACAGCCTTTGGGATGTTAGACTGCTACTTAAATCTCTTGTAAGAAGAATTAATAGATGTTCCAAGCAAGTAACTTTTAAATTGGCAAGATGAGTGGTGGAATTCAGGCTGCACTGGAAGGTCAAGAAATAAAGACAGTAAGTTTGGTGCTACTCCTTACTAAGCATAGCACTAAATAACAGAAATCAAGACAAGCAAAGCGTGTTCTGGACAGGAGAAATCACCTGTGTGGGAAAACATCTGAGGGAGAGTGTTATATGGAGACAGGTGTCCAATGAAGCACACCAAGATGAGAAAGACACATGTGCCTGTCTACAGACTAGAGGCTAGAACAGTGACAGAAAGAAAAGTGATGAAGATACAGGCCACGTTGGAAGATGCTAATTAAATGTACAGAGTTGCCAGGAGGTAGCACACGCCTTTTAACCCAGTACTCAGGAGGCAGAGCCAGGTGGATCTCTGTGAGTTCAAGGCCAGACTAGGCTACAGAGCGAGATCTAGGAAAGGCACCAAAACTACACAGAGAAATCCTGTCTTGAAAACCAAAAACAAACAAACAAAAAAATGTACAGTTTTTAAAAGCTATTTGGAAGAGGAATGGTCCAGGTACTTGCAAGGCTGAGGCAGGAGGATTCCAACTTCAAATTAGACCCCAGTCTCAAAAGGAAAAAAGAAAGAGTATTAGAGAAAGGGAGGAAAAGGAGGTTAAGGAGGGCAGAGGCGGGAAGAGAAACAGCCACTTCTTTAGACACCCAAGGAGGAAAATAAAACAATATCTGAGGCTTAGAGCTCTGACTGCTCTTCCAGAGGTCCTGAGTTCAATTCCCAGCAACCACATGGCAGCTGGTGCCGCCTTCTGGTATGTAGGCACACATGCAGACAGGGCACTCATACCAAAGGAGAAAAAAAAGAATCATATCTAGAAAGTCGTCTTCTGACTTCCATATGAGCACAGTAGTACACAACCCATACTCACAAACACACTCAACACAAAGTAATGACAAAATTAAAATCTGAGGTGAAAATGAGACGGAAAAATATCTAAGAATGGTCTAGTTCTTTTCAGTAAGTTTCAGAATAAAAAAGTCCTTACTTTATGTATTTCACTATTAGCTAATATTTACTATTCTTCCGATAAAGTATTGTTTCTGTATCATACAATATATATACCAGCACCAAGCTTCCAGATATAAGGGTTAGGTACTAAAACAGTAAGCATATTGAAGGTGCCTTACTATGTCAGATGAGAATTAAACACAATTTTCCCCCTTTCTTTTTCTTTTTGGGGACAAAGTCTTGCTATGTAACCCTGGCTGGCCTGGAATGTTATGCAGTCCAGCTTGGATTTGAATTCAGAGACCAACTTGCCTCTACCTCCTGAGTCCTAGGATTAAAGATAACGCCAACATCATGCCTCACCAAAATGAAGTCGTTAAAAGCTAAAGGCATTAAAGTCTTAAACAGCCAGGTCTGGTGGCAAACATCTAAATACCAGAACTTGAGAGGCATAGGCATGAGGATTACAAGACTGTGGCCACTATAAGCTAATAGGGAGACCACATCTCAAACACCAAAAAGAAAATGGAAGGTTAACAGAAGGGAAGATAGACAAAATACTGGACCTTTTTTTTTCCTCATGCAGTTTAGACTGACTGATCAACCAAATCAATCTATCAACTGGTCAGTCAATCATATAAGTCAGAAGAGGAATTATCTGGGGGAAGAAAAGGAATCAGTATGAGAGACAAGAGGGTAATGGGGAGCAAATAATGGGGAGTATAAAGGTACAAACTAAAATGCTATAGTAGGGGCTGGGGCTTGAGCTCAGTGGTAGAGCGCTTACCTAGCAAGTGCAAGGCCCTGGGTTCAGTTCTCAGCTCCAAAAAGAAAAAAAAGAAAAGAAAAGAAAAGACAAATGCTATAGTAAAGCCCACTAGTTTGTGTGCTAAAACAATATAAACAAAAAGGGAGAGGAAGTCTATCTCTCTAGAACGAGCCTGTCAATTGTCTTTCAGAGTACAGAAAAGGAGGAAGAATGAGGAGACACAAGAAAAGTAAAACCTCACCTATATAGCAAGAAAGTAATACTAAAATTATGTATGAACTCAATCTCACCACTGATTCATCTTTGCCCAACTTTCTGCAGAGATTAATTTTTCTATTTTAGACAAGAGCAAACACATTTCAAGGTGGAATGCTCATTGATAAATTTTTCTGCTTTATACATCAAAGTAGAAGTGAAACTCTGGAGAGAAAGGAGTGATGTTTGGTTTTCTTTTGTATTTAAAAATCACTAGCTAGGGGCTGGAGAGATGGCTGAGGTTAAGAGCACTGGCTGTTCTTCCAGAGGTCCCGAGTTCAATTTCCAGTAACCACATGGTGGCTCACAACCATCTGTAATGAGATCTGGTACCTTCTTCAGGCATGTAGGCATATATACATATGTAATAAATAAATACATCTTTTTTAAAAAGTCACTATCTAGAGAAGAAATTGAAGCTGCTCCCTCTTCCACTCCCTTAGGTGTAAGGGATGAGAACTAGTAGGTGCTCTGCCACTGAATCAAACCCAGAGTCCCCAGTAGTCTACCACTGCTAAGACTAACATTCTTGGATGATGGGGAGACTGTATCAACACCTCCTAATCATAATAATCTAATGTGTACCCTTTACTTCCAGCAAGCATTCTGCTTTTGGTCTCCATATAAGAACAGGGACAAAAGAAAGAACACAGAATTCAAGTCGGAGTTCAAAAATTATACTTTTAAGTTCCTAGCTTCTGTCTACCACTACCCCACCCCACCCCACCTACCACCAGTTTAAGTTTTGAGCAAGCTGAGGAAATCTTCAAAACAATTTCCTTTTCTTGTGAACAAAGGAAAAGTTCCATCTCTAATAACAATAACCACCTAGCATACCACCTGCATGTATCACTGCAAAAAAAGTCTTTTACCTTCTCTAAAATGCAGGCTTTAAACAAACAGGTAAATCAGTGATTGTGCAAAATATTTTCAAAGCGATAACAACAGATGACTTGAAAATATAATTATCAATTGTCCTGGTTAATTGTCAACTTGACACATGCCAGTCATTTGAAAAGAGAGAACTTCAACAGAGAACATGGCCCCACCAGAGTGACCCATGGCTAAGTCTGTGGGGCATTTTCTTGGTTAATGATTGATGTGGCAGGGTCCACTGTGGGTGTTATCACCCCTGGGAGGGGATCCTGAGTTATGCAAGTAAGCAGCTTTCTTCTGCTTTAGTTTCTTACACCTGGTCCTGCCTTGAGTTCCTGTTCTAAATTTCCTCAGTAATGGAGTTTGACCTGAGAACTGATAGTCATCCTCAGCTACAGTGAATTCCAGGTCAGGGATATATTAGATCCTGACTCAAAAAACAACGATTTTAAACTTGATGTTTTTCCTAATCAAGTAGAATGTTTTGAGGGAATGTGGAAATATGCTCAGGGACAGAACCCTTAAAAACATTCAGATGCCCCTATATACAAGTCATGGCATTGCAAGGAAAAAAAAAAAAAGGAATGATTTTGGTCAAGTTAACTAAAAGGCCAGCGTAACGTTGGGAGCAACTTGGCTTTGTGCTGCTGGCAGGTAAGGCCCTAAGATCCCCTAAAGATCCCCTAAGATCTCTAGGGCTGGAGAGACGGTTCAACAGTTAGGAGCACTGGCTGCTCTTCCTAACCAGTGTTCAATTCCCATCACCCACATGGCAACTAACAACTGTCTGTAACTTCAGTTCCAAGGGATATGATGCCCATTTCTGGTCTCCATGAGTAAGTACCATACACATGGTACACAAACATACATGCAGGCAAAACACCCCTACAAAAAAAAAGTTTTTCCAACTGTTGATTATGATCTAGTAGTAGACCACGAAAGCAAAAGTAAATTTTAAGTTTAAATAGAATAGCACAACTCACACAGCAGTTGTGGTAGTACATGTACTGCCTCAGAAAGACCAGGTTTGAGGGCAGCCTGTACACAATGAGACCCTACAGAAGAAAGCAAAACAAAAAAGGCACTCGGAGTATAAGGCTATGGTTGAGTGCTTGTCCAACAGGTGTAAGGCCTGAGTTCCATGGAGGAGAAGGAAGGAGTTTATAAAGTAAGCATTGTGTAATAATTTTGTTTCAAAGTGGCAAGAATAAGTTACGTCTTATGGGCACAAGCTAAACTTCAGGATCTACAGATTCTCTTAAGTTCCTAAAAAATCTAAATTTTAGAAATATTATTTCAAGCACTAGACTACCAATGAGGAAGAAAGACAAAAGGAAGACTTCACAAGCAAAAAGACCTAAGATTAAGGTAAGAATTAGGATGCTATTATTAGATTGTATAAGACAGAAACAATCAAATCACAGACTTCAGACCAGGTTAAATACACAGTAAAGAAACATGTTAAAATGAAGAGGTCATTCTACAACATTTCCAAAGTCATAGTGAAGGGGTAGAGTATTTTGTTTTTAAGGCTGGGATTAGAGAACAGAGAGAGGTTCTAGGTGTGGTAGCTCATGTCTAGAACCTCAGCTCTCAGGAGACTAACATAAAGTGCTAGGAGTCTGAACCCAGCCTGAACTACAACGTGAGACCTTATCTCAAACTGACTCAATAAAAATATACGGGGCTGGAGAGATGACTCAGTTAATGAACTGCTCTATCTCAGTCATTAGTGTTCAGACCTGAGTAATAATTTACACAGGTCCCTTGGGATGGCTAAAGAAACTTAATATGGACCCAGGCATCCCTTAAGGGACACTGACCTTTTGCTCTGGGAGATCCTAGTGGCCTGCAGGTGAGATAGAACAGGATAACAGACTGTGACTAACAGCTGCCTTTGCTTCTGTAAAACCCACTTACCACTATGTGAAAGGGATGAAATGATTTGATTACTACAGAGTGGGGAAGTAAGAAACGACTGAGGGAAGTAAAACAATTCCTCTGCCCAGCTGTGGATTCCACGGATTGTTATAACACACACCTTTCTGATGGCCATGTTAAAACCCACCTTGACCCACTACCCCCTTTCTCATGGCATGCTGTTGTCTAAGGCTGCTGTCCTTCTGCTAGCAGTAAGAATAAATTCATTTAATCTAAATTTGACTTGAGCCTAAGTCTTTGGTTTCTCCAAGTGGATTCAAACAGACCTATGTTTGGCTCCTAGCACCCACATGGTGGTTCACAAACACCTGTAATTCCAGTTCCAGGGGATCCAACTCCCTCTTCTGTCTTCTGTGGGTATCAGGCACACACACGGTACATATTCAAATATGCATACAAAGACACTCATACACATAATAGATAAGTATTTTACTTAAAAAAAAAAAAAAGGGTATAGTAGTTCATAGTTGTAATTTCAGTATCCAATATGCTGAATGTTGTTGTTTTTACTCTTTTGGGGGGCCCACCACCCAGCTCCCAGTTAAATGACACACGGATGCTTATACTTAATTATAAATCCCCAGCCTTAGCTTGGCTTTTCCTTAAGTTATTCCGTGTACCTTTTGCCTCTGGGCTTTTCCCCGTTCTTACTCTGTAAATCTTACTCTTACTCCAAGGCTTGCTGTGTGGCTGGGTAGTTCGCCCCTGGAGTCCTCCTCCTTCTCGGGCTACTTCTTCCCTCTTTTCTTTTCCTTCCAGATTTCTCCTATATATTCTCTCTGCCTGCCAGGCCCGCCTATCCTTTGTCCTGCCTTGCTATTGGCTGTTCAGTTCTTTATTAGACCATCACACGTTTTTTACACAAGCACAGTAACACACCTTCACAGAGTTAAACAAATGCAACATAAACAAAAGTAACACACATTAAAATAATATTCTACTACATTCCCCCCTTTTTGTCTAAATAAAAATGAAAGGGCTTTAACTTAAACATAGTAAGACTATATACAATAACATTTATCAAGTAAGGATTACATGCACAATATTCTGTCCATTTGTAGTTAGCATATTCAGAGAAAATAATGCATTATCTATCCTATCTTAGTGAATGCAAAATTTTATACCTAATTTACTTTCTATCATAACTAAGGAAAACTGCAACTATTTAGTCTTCAGCTCCATCAAAGACCCAGAAGGATGTAATATTATCTAACAACAGAGACATTTGACTGCCTGGACAGTCACCCAAAGTTCCTCTGCAATGTTGGGGCATCCATCTTTAGCCTACAGACCCAAAATATCTGGCAAACTTTTCAGTGAAGCAGGTAATTTGAAGACTGTCCTGCCCTGTATTGGCAAAGTTCATCAGTCACTTTCCTCTATGTCTTGCAGAGTATCAGGCAGGCTCTTCTGTGAAGCAGAATTTTGAAGGACTATCCTGCCTTGTTTTGGGAAAGTTCAACAGTCTTTTTCCTGTGTGTCCTGCGTGTCCAGTCTGCACAGCACACCATCAGTAATCAAAGGCAAGAACAGTTTCTTTGCCCAGTGGCTAACATTGCCACAGTGAAAGCAAACTGCATTGTTTCTTCAATGCCCATCATCTTCTCTGAAGTAAATTAGTGCTGCCAGGAGCAGATGTGTCTCATTGTCATGAAAAAACTTAGGTTAACAAAGCATTTTAAATGCCATATTCTAATGGTCTTTGAAGTATTTGAAGACGAGCTATCTATATAAAATATATCTCTATTTGATCTGGAAAGCATACCTAACATATCTACAATTTTGATTCTTATAAATTATTAGTCACTAATCTAGTTTCCTGATTATCCTAATTATTCTATATAGTTTATAATAATAACTTTCAAAAACTAGAATTTTACCTTACATTTTTAAGTAAACTGTGTAAGTACAATACCTTAAACAAAAACAGAAACATATATACAATATGTTGTAACAAAAATAACCTTAAATTTTTATCAATATAAAAAAAATCCTTTAAGGCCGGGCGTTCGTGGTGCATGCCTTTAATCCCAGCACTCAGAGGCAGAGGCAGGCGGATCTCTGTGAGTTTGAGGCCAGCCTGACTACCAAGTGAGTTCCAGGAAAGGCGCAAAGCTACACAGAGAAACCCTGTCTCGAAAAACAAACAAAACAAAACAAAACAAAACAAAAAAACCTTTAAATGAGAGTAGAAACATATACAGTGTAACAAAACTCACTTTAACTTTGTATCAATATACTCTATTCCCCTAAATGATAACAAACACCCACAAACCACCAAATAAACAAAACCACCTACACCCCCCAACTCTTAGGAATGTGGACGTTGTTTTCACAATACTGCTTCCTGCTGTCTGTGGATGAAGTATCCTTAGGGTCCCAGAGAGAAATTTTCAGATAATGGCCAAGTCCTGGGAAGACCAGCAGTAATCTTTGCTGATAGATATCACCTGTCAAGATTCGGGAGGTCTCACTTGATCAAACCCGATCCACACTAACCCTGAAGGAATCCACAGCCTCTCATCTCCTGTGGGAACAAAACTCTTAAAGGCATGCACCACCACTGTCTGGCCTTAAAGGATTTTTTTTATATTGATAAAAATTTAAGGTTATTTTTGTTACAACATATTGTATATATGTTTCTGGTTTTGTTTAAGGTATTGTACTTACAGTTTTATTTCCATTTGACAAATATACTTCGACTTTTTAAAAATTAAGGCATTCCTAAAGTATATAGGCTGATTTATTTCAACAGTCCCTCTTCCAATTCCAGGTCTCTTTGCAGCTACCTTTTGCTTTTCAACAATCAAAAAATTCAAAATCTACTTAATAACATACAGGATCCAAACTACCTGTGTATTTCCCATCTTACATGGCTTTTTTCTTTTACTCTCTTTGAAGACTTTTTTTTTCCTATGACTACACCTTCTTCCTTTTCTTAAGCATATGCACACTGTGCAACATGCTGTCACCTGTTTAGAGGTTTTTCCCTCTAGGTCTCTTACTGTGTATCTCTAGTCTTTTTTGACAGCAGGAGTAAACTGTTAAACTGCCAACTTACATCTGGATTCTCCACTCACAGCTCTCCACTGGCTCCACCCAATTGTCGGCTGGGAAAGCCAAGCTTAAAGCTTGCAGCCCTGGTCAGAGATTCATGACTTAAAATGCATTTAACCTTCCTAGCTGTAGAAGCCAGTACCTGTGTTACCACAGGCTTTTTACTTAGCTTGCTGTTTTAATTGAGCACTGCCAACTGAACAGCAGCACCTCTTAAAGGAGCATGTCTTTTTTTCTTTTCTTTTCTACTTTTCAAGCTTTCTCAGGCCCTATGGAAATCGAGAGCCCCATGTTGGTACACCAAAATGTTGTTGGTTGTTTTGAACTCTTTTGGGGGACCCACCACCCAGCTCCCAAGTAAATCACATATGGGGCTTATTCTTACTTATAAATGCCCAGAGTCTTAGCTTAGCTTGTTTCTAGCCAGCTTTTCTTAAATTATCCCGTCTTCCTCTTACTCCGTGGCTTGCTGTGTAGCTGGGTGGCTGGCCCCTGAAGTCCTCCTCATTCTCTGGCTCCTTGATATCTTCTCCCAGATTTCTCCTTTTATATATTCTCTCTGCCTGCCAGCCCCACCTATCCTTTCTCCTGCCTTGCTATTGGCCATTCAGCTCTTCATTAGACCATTAGGTGTTTAGACAGGCACAGTAACACAGCTTCACAGAGTTAAACAAATGCAACATAAACAAAAGTAATGCACCTTAAAATAATATTCCACTACAGCTGAGAATTGCCATAAATTGAGGGAATCCTGGTCTACATAGTGAATTCCAGACTAGCTAAAGCTTTAGTTTCAAAAGCACTTTTTTCCCCAAAAGCTCTACCTCTCTTAACTCATACTCCATTTACTGTATTTATCACTACATTCTTCCTACCTAGTATTACTGCTTATCTATGTATATGTTCCCTGAGTTTTGTGAGCCACACCAGCAGAGATACACTCCACAGCTATGATTAAATAAGAAATCATTTTGGCCAAATATGTATACTTAAGAGATCATTAATTTTTTAATGCAAAGTTAGAGGAGAAAAATAACATTTTTCTTCTGAGGTACAACCAGGAAGTACTCAGGGAACCACAGCATTTGGAAGGTGGACACAGGAGGGCCAGGAGTTCAAGGTCTCCTCAGCTGCAGAGCAAGCCCCAGGCTTCACTGAGACCCTTGTCTCAGAACAAAAATCCTGTTTTCTGTATTGTAAGTAAATGTTCCAAGGCACTTAAGGTGTAAATCACTGGTAGAGTACTTGCTTGCAAGATCAAGACTCCAGGTTGGGCTCTCCAGCACTAAAAAAAATCAATAAACAAACCAAGAAACAAAGGCATGAAGGGCAACTACAGAACACATCTTCTCATCCCCCATTTTAATTTCAGACCAAAGCATACATAGCAGCAGAAAGAAGTTTGGTTGTTTCCTCCTTTGCTAAAATTGACATAAGCACATTCTAGAAAGCAGGACTTAATGTCTTCAGTATGCAAAACCACACTAATTATGAACATTTAAAATATTTCCCATGAGCATTATTTAAGTTTTTAAAACTTAAATGGCCTATTATTACTCCCTCAATACCTAAAGTAATTATCCCTAATTAAGAAGCAAGCCATCTTATATTCTAATTTAATGTGTCTACCAACTGAGATAGCCCCTAATCAAAATCAGGCTAGTTTCTTAAGGAACGTGCTTATGCAATTTCAAACACTTTGCCCTTACATTTTTAAAACTTAAAATTTAAAGTTTTGGTCCTGCTAGTCAAGTACTCTATCACTGAGTTACATCCCAGGGATCTCATGCCTTCTACAGGCACCAGGGATATACATGGTACACATACACACATTCAAGCAAAACACCCAAAAATAAATAAATAAATGGCTTACTGTCCTAAACATCTACCAATAATTTTCTAGTAAGTCACAATTCCAAACCACAATTATCAGGCAGAATTTCGTTGTTTATTGTTGGGATTTTGTTATGGTTTAGACAAGATTTCACATTGTAGTTTACACTGAGTGCTAAGATTACACAGGTTCGTTCGTTATCATTATGCTTGACTGTTGTTTAATTTTAAACAAAGCCAAGGAGTTATATGATTTGCTACAAAATTATCTAGACAATATATTTTGGGTCACACACATAAAAAACAAAACAGGGCTGGGGATATAGCTCAATGTAAAGTACTTGCCTAACATGGAGGCCTGGGCTCCATCTGTCAAGCACTGGAAAACAACAGGAAGGTACAAGGTAGAGTATGTTACCTTCAACTATTAAGATTCCCACCACAGCCATATGTGTACACACACACACACACACACACACACACACACACACACACACCCCTACCTAGAAAGGAGACAAAGTTTCAAAATGGAAAGATCAAGTTTTCACTGTCCCTCTTTGGGTCTGAATAGTTACTGCCCATTTCAATGCACATGGTTACTTAATAACAGGAATACAGGGGCTAGAGATGGCTCAGCTGGTAAGAGCACTAGCTGCTCCTCCAAAGAACCTGCATTCACTTCCTAGCACTCCCATGGCAGTTCACAACTGTCTGTAGATCCAGTTCCAAGGGATCTGCCATCCTAAGACATCATGCAGGCAAAACCCCAATGCACATTAAAATAGTAAATAAATCTAAAACACACACACACACACACACACACACACACACACATAACATTGGGACAAATGCATCACCAGGCAATTTTATCACTGTTCTAATATTAAAGAGCATGTTCACATTACACAAGTCTAAGTAGTACAACTTATTACATACATATTAGACTATATGGTATATACACCATACATGTAGTCCTTTGTGACATATGACATACTAGACATTTTCAATCAAAAGCAGAAAGTTAACAATAAACCACATCTTAGGTAGGCCTGGTGGCACTTTGTAACTCTAGTTACTGGGGGTGAGAGGGAGATGAAGCAGAAGGATTAACAAAGTTCAGGCCTAGCCCGAGGAGACTGACTTTAGTTCAATACTGGAAAGCACAGGGTGACAGGAGAAACAAGTTATCCTCAGAGCTCCACACTCAGCCTACTCTCCACCCACCCCCATACCCTAAATAAGCAAGTTTTTTGTTTTTTGTTTTTGTTTTTTTGCTGGACCAAACCCAGGGCCTTGAGCTTTCTAGGCAAGCACTCTAACACTGAGCTGAATCCTCAACCCCTAAATAAGCAAGTTTAAAAACAAAGAAAGCAGAGGTCAAGGCCTGTCTAGGCTACACACTGAGTTCAAGGCTTATTAGGCCAATTCAGCAAGACCTTCTCACAAAAGACAAAAGGAAATGGCTAGGAATATAGATCAGTGGTAGAATGCTTGCTTGCTTAGTAGACACCAAGCCCCAGTTTCAATTCTCAGTATGCAAAAGCAAAACAATTTTATTTAATGATCCACAGCCTTCTGACATCTCCAGTCTAAGGAAGTATAAATCGTGTAGCATCCTCTGGAAGAGCAGCAAGCATTCAATGGCTGAGCCATCTCTCCAGCCACCTGGCTGGCCTTGAACTCTCATTCCTCCTGCTTCTGTCTCTAGAATGCTGGGATTCTGTGCAAAAACCACAATTCCACAAAGCCTGGTTTAAATGCTTCCAAAAAATTCAGAATTTCTTTAATCCCAGGACTTGGGAGGCAGAGGCAGAGGCAGGTAGATCTTTGTGAGCCTGAGGCAAACCTGGTTTACATAGCAAGTTCCAGGACAGTCAGGGCTACAGAGTGAGACTGTTTCAAAAAGAAAAAGTTCAGAATTTCAATTACATGGGGGAGGTGGGGAGAGTCTTATCATATAGCCCAGGCTGGCCTCAAATCCATAGCAAACCCCTACAGCTGAGCTTCCTCACGGCAGGGCTCACAGGTGGGAGCAATCATACCAGGCTCCACTTCATTTTATTTACTTTACATTTGAGCCCTGCTGGGCCTCGACTCTTAACTTAGCCAAAAGGCTGGGAGTCAGTGGCAGGTTGTTGTAGACAGCTGTTTTAAGTAATTGCTTGCAACTGTGCTAAGGAGGTAAAGGTTTGTTAACTCCTATGTTCAGTATAATTAATTTAAATCCAAAGCTCTTTTACCTGAACCTATTTCTAAACTGGCTGTACTGCTGGAACTCATTTATCTAAATGTGAAACACCCCCCCAACCGCCATCCACTGCCATCCAGCCCCCACCCCCTTCACTGCTTCTCAACACCACAGTGGTTACCAGGGAGGAGGACAAATATCCACGGGCAGGACTCCCAATCCTCCTTCAGTAATTCAGAACCCAGGTTTATTGGACTAAATGCCACTATCACAAACCAAGTGATTAGAATCTGTGTCTGTCCGCCCACGCTGGAGAGAGCGAGTGTGAGACTTCTAAAACTCCAAATCAAACTTTAAAACAAATGCTAAGCTTGGGATATAGTTCAGTGGCAAACCACTTGCCTAGCACCAACTCCTGGAGGTCAACCCCAGCAGTCAAAACAAGTAAAATGGTTAAAAACAGAAGCCAGCCACCATAAAACAAAGACTTGAAACAGTCACAATCCACAACCAGCCCAGTATACAATGTTGTAAACAAACATTATACCCACACAAACTACTGATGAACTACTAAACTGGCTTCTTTTTCAAGGAGTAATTATCTTAAAATGCCTTTAAGAACTCTGCTGGAATGTTTCTATTTAAATTCCTAAGCAAATAACTTTCTATTATACTGTATTCATCTTAGAAACAAAAAAGACAAATTACATTAAAAATTACTTTTCTCGGGTTGAGGATTTAGCTCAGTGGTAGAGCGCTTGCCTAGCAAGGCCCTGGGTTTGATCCTCAGCTCAAAAAAAAAAAAAAAAAAAAATTACTTTTCTCTTCTGGAGACTGTACAATACTTGACACCAGGAATCATGGCGGTGGTTCCTGACCCACAGCAGTAAATACTCAGAAAATACTGTCAGTACTAGCTCAGCAACGTAACCATTCCCTCTAGAGAGCCAGGATTTACATTAGGAACCAGAGAAATTATTCTGAAACAATGTCAGAGATTATCCCTGGGGATCTTATGATCTCGTTGTGAGTCAATATTAAGCAAATAGGTGGTATAATTAAAATATTCAGTTACATAAAACTAATTTTAGGCTAACTTTCAAAAAAAAAGGAAAATTAAAGAGCTGCAACGGTTCTCTCAGACATCCATGTTTACTGCTCTGCACTCTTCCCGATGAGTAGAACTTTTATTTTTCCCTTCACGTGCAAGCAGGGGAGAGGGATGACATGGAGGCCAGGGCCTTCTGTCTCAACTAGGGGTTATAAAGTGATTTCTACTTCTGTGTGTTCACTGGATTCTCCAGCCCAATTCCTGCTGAAGTAAAGGTCAAAATTTAAACAAATTCATTTTTAGCTCACCGTCAACAGCTAACTAGATAGAGTTCCACAAGGTGCCAGGAACATACACTGGGGAAGAATACTGTAGTCAGTGAGTGGAAGTGGGAAAATCCAACATCCATGAGAAAAATTAAGCTGAACTCCTTTCTCTCACTATATACAAAACAACTCAAAACAGATTAAAGAGCCAAGCAGTGGTGCAGCACTCAAGAGGCAGAGCCAAACGGATCTCTCCCCATGAGTTCGAGGCCAGCCTGGTCTACAGAGCAAGTTCTAGGACAGGCTCCAAAGCTACACAGAGAAACTCTGTCTGGGGGGGGGGGGGGGGACGACAAAAACAAAAAACAGATTAAAGATTTCATAAACTATAAAAATACTAGAAGAAAAAGAGCGGGCATAGACCTTTTGGATATAGTCCTGAAAGCAAAATTAGGTGACAGGTATTACACCCAGCTAAAAGTCCCTGCAGAACTTCTATCCAGGAAAAGAAACAAGATGAAGAGAAGCTTTTGAATAAAAAAACATCATTTTCACTATTTCTCTAACAAGAGGTTAAAAACATCCAGAATGTATAAGCAATTCAAACAACTCAGTGGCAAAAAACAAAAAAACTAACTTATAAATGGTCAAAAAACACTTTGATATACTCTTCTCAGAAGGATGTATCATGAAAAAAAAAATCCTGAGCTTCACTAACTGTCAGGAAGATACCACCTGAAACCACAATAAGGTGTCTAGGGGTACAGCTAGATGATAATGCATGTGCTTAGCATTTTCGAGGAATAATAACACCACAGAATCACCCACTCAATGGTTATTATCAAAAAGACAAAATTAAAACCAAAATCATGCAGTGGTGGTGCATGCCTTTAATCCCAGCACTTGAGAAGCAGAGGCAGGTGGATCTCTGTGAGTTGGAGGACAGTCTGGTCTACAAACTGAATTCCAGGATGGCCATGGCTACACAGAGGGACCCTGTCTCAAAAAACAAAAACAAAACAAAACAAACAGAAACCCATAAAAGTTCCATGAAAGCCAAAAATCCCACTGCTGTAGAATAGTATTTTAAGGTGTGTTACTTTTGTTTATGCTGCATTTATTTAACTCTGTGAAGCTGTGTTACTGGTGCCTGTCTAATACACCTGATGGTCTAATAAAGAACTGGCCAATAGCAAGGCAGGAGAAAGGATAGGTGGGGCTGGCAGGCAGAATATATGGAGGGAGAAATCAGGGAAGAGAGAGGCAGCAGCCAGAGAAGGAGAAGGACATCTGGGGTCAGCCACCCAGCTTCCCACAGAGTAAGAGTAAGATTTATAGAAGTAAGAGAAATGGGAAAACTCAGAGGCAAAGATAGTGGGGGATCATTTAAGTTAAGGAAAGCTGGTTAGAAACTAAGCCAAGCTAAGCCCGGGCATTCAAAGTTAAGAATAAACCTTCGTGTGTGATTTATTTGGGAGCTGGGTAGCAGGCCCCCCAGAAAGAGCAAAAACCAACAAGTTCATCCCACTGCTAGATCCACATCCAAAGGAAATGAAATCAGTATGTCATGTCCATTGGAGACTATTTACAACAACCAAGATAGGCAATTAACCAAGTGCCCATCAACTGAAAAATGGATAAAGAAAACATGAGACACACATACACAATGGAATACTATTCAGCCATAAAATGGTGAAAGCCTGTCAAGCCTGTCAAGCCACAAGGGCAAGAGTTCAGTTAATAAGTGTAGAGAAACCAGAATGGTGCAGTATAATGGGAAAGAGCAAGACACCAGGACCTTCCCTTTGGGGAGCATTGTGAGGGGAACAGGCCCATAGAGTAAGACGAAGAAATTGTAGTATAGCGTCTGCTCCCCAGAAGTCTTTTTCCCAAGATTAGGCATTTGGGTAAGGGTCTCCATTCCCTTAGGGGCTTGAGGAAAGTTCCTGCTTAATAAAGTGGGCATTTTTCTTATCTCTGGCAAGAGGAACTTGTGGCCCTTCCAGTAACATTAAGACTAGTGCCTAGGTCAAGGTCAATGCTGGATTCCTCAACCCCTGACCTCAAGCCACACCCCAGCTCACATGGCCCTTTTCTCCCATTTAATCCTATGTCCAACTATACAGTATGAAAGGTGTAATCTTTTCTGCCAACCTGATTCACCCTCAGATCGTGTCTGTCCGTCGTCATGCCCTGCTGGCCACGGTGGTTGCAGAGACCCCCAAAAGTTCATGAGAAGTTGACACCCTTTTCAGGCTTCTGATTCGATTCATGATGTACAAATAAATGCAGACAAAACACCCATACACATTAGATAAAAATAAATCTTAAAAAATATTTTTAATAATATATAAAAATAGCTCAGTAAAGTTCCAAGTTTGATCCCTGAGACCCACAAAGTAGAAGGAAAGAACTGACTCCTACAAGCCTTCCTCTCATCTCTCCACGCTGTGGCACATGCACAGATACACACATGTAACAGAACAATCTTTAAACAAACACAAAAGGGAGGAGTTTCAAAAACTGAGCACTGCTTAGTGCTCACAGAATACTATCTCTGAAGCCCAGCAACTGACAAAAGTTTATTCATTCTGGCTTTCCTAAAGCATGTGAACAGCCCAGTTCTACAGGAGAAAGATGCAGAAAAGGTTGAATTATAATCCCAAGGTTGGGAAACAAGACTTGATTTCTAGCTCCTCCTACTTCTAACATTAAATCCCATGTTAACTGAGGTTGATGTCCTGACACCATTCTTAACAATGTCCGAGTTGGAGCCCCGCCCCCTATTCTCTCTTTATGTAGCCCAGGGTGGCCTCAAAATCCCACCTGCCTGCTTCAGCCTCTCAGATGCAGGATTAGAGTTGTATACTAGCTCTAGAGATCACCTTTCTAATTCATAATTTGGGGATGGTGAGCATAAATCAGCCTTTACAGTGCATGCCTAGCACCCAAGAGACACTGGGTTTGACCCTCAGTGTGGAATAAAACCCAGTGTCAGGGAACACAACCTGTAATCCCAGCACTGGGGAGACGGAAGCGGGAAAATCAAAGATTTAATGTCATCCTCCACTAACTGAGTTTGAGGCCAGCCTGTGCTATGTAATACTCTGCCCTCAATATGAATTATAATTTATAATTCTTGAAAACCACCACTGATTATTTCATTACTGTTTGATTTTTGTTAGCAAGATAATAAAAAATGATTTAAGTACATTAAGACTTATCACTTAATAAGCCCAATATAGGAAATTACTTTTATTTTTTTTTAAACCATTTCATTCATTAAAAGTAACTTTAAGACCTGCTGATGTGTACCTAGCATGCTGGAGGCCCTCAGCTCAATGCCTAGTACTATTTTACACACACACACACACACACACACACACACACACACAGTGATACTTTTATATCAATTGCCAAAAAGAAAGAGAGCCCTATAGTCTTTATTGCATGAGACTTCATTTTCTCAGAATTATTAATTCTTAAGACCATCATTAGTGGACACTACCAAGGAATTATTACGCCAAACTAAAATAGACTTTAATATTTTTCCCACAGGTTAAAAAGCTGACTCCAGATTGGTGTTGGTGGCACAAATCTTCAATTCCAGCTTTTGGGACAGGGAAGTAGGACAACTACCCAAAATCCAACACCAGCCAGGACTACACAATAAGATTCGTCTCAAAACAAACCAACCAAGCCCCCCCAAAAGGTGGAGTATACTGAACAAATAAAACCCAAAAAAAGTGGACTCCACTTATAAACAAAAGCCTTCTTATTCGTAAATTATGCTAAAAATATTATATAAAAATAACATTATATTGTAAATATTACATATATAGTATATTCAAGTAAGTTTCACATATAAAGGCCAAGTAAGAGTAAGTAAGCACTTACAGGGCAGAGAAAACAGCAAATTTCAAAAATTCTTTAATACAATGACTCTCTAATGCTGCCTCCAACTTTCTGACTGCATTTATTTTTAAACTAGTCAGCCTCGAGCCTATGAAATTCTTTTTAAAATAATGAAAAGCCATAAAACAATGTATACGCATCAGTGCATACAGAAATGGAGATTCTTCTTTATGTGAATCAGCCTATAAAGAAAGATTTCAGAATTTGGAAGCTGGCAAGTGAAAACGTTAACTCTGACATCCTATAATGCTCCACCACTGTTCAAACCTCAGTGTTTCCAGAACAAAATCTCAACAATGACACATCCATTAGGTTCACTCGTAATGTGAAAACGGTCTATTTCCTCCGCAATTTAATCAATGTTCTTTATAGCAGGCAGCAGCTCCTTGGAATTTCATGTGTTATCTGGGGAGTCGTGATTACGTCCAAAGGTAGACCCAAACTCTGATTTCTGTCATAAGCAAATTGTTACTAACATTCTGAATCCCAGTTAGAACCCGTTGCTGGAAAGCAATGTCCTTGGGCAAGAAAAGAACGGCAAGGTCTGAAACTGTCCCCAGCACAAATCCCTTGTCAACTAAGGCACTCAACAGGAAAGAACCCAAGAAATGTGGTGTGGGGGGTAGGGGTGCAGGGGGCCGGAAATCCTACTCTTCCGGAACGTAAAGGAGAAACCGACACTGGAAAAGCCGCCCCTAAGGGACAACCGTCTACGGAACGGTGACAGCTCCTTTGCACCGCGGAGAGCAGCCAGCGGCCACGGCCGCAGCGCAGACGCCGCCGCCGCCGCCGCCGCCGCCGCCGCCACTCCCAGCTTGCAGGTCCGGCGGGATTGGCTCGAGAACATCAACAAAGACCTTACGGTCGGAGCCTAAACCTAACAACAAAGGCCGGGCGACTGCGCGCACCGGCCGGAACCGGGGACTGCTGCGCGAGGGCCAGCCGGGAGCCCGCGGCGCCAGCCCGGGAGCGTGCACGGAGCCGGAGGCCCCCCGGCCCAGCCCGGCCGCCGAACACAAAGGCGCGGACCGCCCGCGCTCCGGCCGCTAAGGCCCGCGGAGGGGGAGGGGCTCACCTGGCACAGCTGCCGGCAGTACGCGGCGGCGGCCTCCACGGCGGGCTCCCGGCTCTCGCACAGCCGCCGCTCCAGCTCCTGCAGCCGCTCGCCCAGGCGCCGCAGCTCCGCCGCGCAGCCGCCACCGCTCAGGCGCTCCTGCTCGGCCTCATCGTCCGCCATCTTCGCAGCCCGCTCCGTCGCGTACGCACCTGGGTCACGTGATAACACAATGCCACGTTCGGCGGGGTCACGTGCCGGGTGCGCTGGCACGCCTGGGCGCACGTACAAAGGCCGGGGTGCGGGGCGGGCTGCCTGGTGCGGGTTTGCAGCGAGCCGAGGCTTCTGCGGCCCCGGGGTCCTGGCGGGTGCACGGTGTGGAGGAAAGCTGGAGGAGGCCAGGGCAGAGTTGCAGAGCCGGCGCTGGCCCTGGTGTCTGTGCCCACCCAAGAACGCCTCCTGGAAACACGCTCTCTAGGTGTTGGAGGCCACAAAGAAAACAATTGGGCCAGAACAGAAGGAGGTTTAACTCTCATTCTGGAAAACCTAGCAGCGAGCACAAGAACAGTAGAGTTTGGAGAGAGTTCGAACAGACCGAAATGAGTAATGTTGTAACCTGGCGGTTTTTAAGGCTTTTCTAAAATAAATCTGCTCCGCCACTGTTGAAGGCTGCTACAAGAACCCACACCTAATGCAGGCTCTTGAAAGTAGGTCAAAGAAAAAGAACACTATTGAGGATGCTAAAGTAAGAGAACAAGGATGTCAATAAATGAATACCACCAGCATTTTCCCCCTAGGTTCTGCAAACAGGCGACCTTCTAAACCATATTTTTTTATTTGCAAGCCGAAAGCAATGAATACTTGGCCTTAGAATTGTAGAAGAGAGCTGTATGTTGTGTGCACCTTTGTGATTACAGCACTTGATGGAGGCAGGAGGTTCGGAAGTTCATCCTTGGCTATATAGTATTTTCTTAGTCATCCCAGACCATACTATATGAGACCCTAAAACAAACAAAATTTTAAAAGTGAAGAGGTTAAGAGGTACTTGGAAAATCAAAGTGCTTCACCATAAATTTCATAATCAAGCTAAGAGCAACACCAATGCTTGGGGGCTGGGGGTGTGGCTCAGTTGGTAGAGTACTCAGCTACGGACCTGGTTCAGTCCACCGGGCTGCATAAACCCGGCCAAAGGCACACAGCTACATGTTAAATCTAACGACTCCCCAGATGGAAGCAGAAGTAGCAGAGGTTCAGCTGTGCTACATAGTTTCAGGCCAGTAAAAACAAACAAACAAAAAAAACCCACAACCTAATGCTAATGTTAAACAAGATGTCTTTCTTACAACCGAATCCTTCACAAAAAAATAATAGAGATAAGATACCTAGTCTATTTTCTGTTATGTTCTGACTGAACCATATTTTTCTGAGTGTAGTTACCTAAAGTAAAAAGTCTTCCTGGTTGTTGGCTCAAGCCCAAAAGCAGCTCCCAGGAAACTGAAGCCCTGGGTCTCCTGGTTGGATCCAGCATCGGATACATTGTAATACTCTGTCTCAAAAAAATAATTTCTGTTGTGGACAGTGGCCTTGTCCGGAAAGTTATACAATAAAATCAGAAGTGGCACAAGCCTGTAATTCTTGGTGCTTGAGAGGTGGAAGCAGGAGGACAGTAAATGGAAATGTTCTCTAAATACTATGTTGCCTCGGTGAATTTTTTTGTAATACGTGTTTTGAAATCATGACATAAGATGAACAAGCAACAATTAAACCTTTTGTGAAAAACAGCATCAGTATCACATATTAACAAAATGGAATCTTCTAATGTTTGCTTATGCAAGAGACCAGAAGAGCACTCTTTGAAAGGCTAAGGACTTCCCCTATTGGTTTTAACAGTTCAGAAACAACTAAGAAGATGCCAATGAAGCCAGCTCTTTGCCCAGTGTCTGAAGACATTGTACCATTGAGCTATATCTTGTTCCCTCCTTGCTAATGATTTTTAATTTTGCAGTTTGCTTTCCCAAATTATACATTATTCAGATATTGAAGTGAAGTTTCATTAACTTACGCT